>NC_134888.1:2029055-2031555 GCF_041734735.1 Babylonia areolata | reverse complement strand
GGCCAGTCGGAGTGGCCTTTTTTTCTTTCTTTTTTTCTTTTTTTTAGTGATAGGCGAATTGGGATTATAGGTGAAACGTGAATAAGTGAATCCGGACGACACTCACCCTGTATACAAACCACTAGTACTCTAGGGAGAGCTGGACAGTACACTAGGCACAGTACACAGTACTCTAGGGACAGCTGGACAGTACACTAGGCACAGTACACAGTACTCTAGGGACAGCTGGACAGTACACTACAGACAGTACACAGTACTCTAGGGACAGCTGGACAGTACACTACAGACAGTACACAGTACTCTAGGGACAGCTGGACAGTACACTACAGACTGTACACAATACTCTAGGGACAGCTGGACAGTACACTACAGACAGTACACAATACTCTAGGGACAGCTGGACAGTACACTACAGACAGTACACAGTACTCTAGGGACAGCTGGACAGTACACTAGGCACAGTACACAGTACTCTAGGGACAGCTGGACAGTACACTACAGACAGTACACAGTACTCTAGGGACAGCTGGACAGTACACTGGGCACAGTACACAGTACTCTAGGGACAGCTGGACAGTACACTGGGGACAGTACACAGTACTCTAGGGACAGCTGGACAGTACACTAGGCACAGTACACAGTACTCTAGGGACAGCTGGACAGTACACTAGGCACAGTACACAGTACTCTAGGGACAGCTGGACAGTACACTACGGACAGTACACAGTACTCTAGGGACAGCTGGACAGTACACTAGGCACAGTACACAGTACTCTAGGGACAGCTGGACAGTACACTAGGCACAGTACTCTAGGGACAGCTGGACAGTGCACTACAGACAGTACACAGTACTCTAGGGACAGCTGGACAGTACACTAGGCACAGTACACAGTACTCTAGGGACAGCTGGACAGTGCACTACAGACAGTACACAGTACTCTAGGGACAGCTGGACAGTACACTAGGCACAGTACACAGTACTCTAGGGACAGCTGGACAGTACACTAGAGACAGTACACAGTACTCTAGGGACAGCTGGACAGTACACTAGGCACAGTACACAGTACTCTAGGGACAGCTGGACAGTGCACTACAGACAGTACACAGTACTCTAGGGACAGCTGGACAGTACACTAGGCACAGTACACAGTACTCTAGGGACAGCTGGACAGTACACTGGGCACAGTACACAGTACTCTAGGGACAGCTGGACAGTACACTACAGACAGTACACAGTACTCTAGGGACAGCTGGACAGTACACTAGGCACAGTACACAGTACTCTAGGGACAGCTGGACAGTACACTAGGCACAGTACACAGTACTCTAGGGACAGCTGGACAGTACACTAGGCACAGTACACAGTACTCTAGGGACAGCTGGACAGTACACTGGGCACAGTACACAGTACTCTAGGGACAGCTGGACAGTACACTACAGACAGTACACAGTACTCTAGGGACAGCTGGACAGTACACTGGGGACAGTACACAGTACTCTAGGGACAGCTGGACAGTACACTAGGCACAGTACACAGTACTCTAGGGACAGCTGGACAGTACACTACAGACAGTACACAGTACTCTAGGGACAGCTGGACAGTACACTAGGCACAGTACACAGTACTCTAGGGACAGCTGGACAGTACACTGGGCACAGTACACAGTACTCTAGGGACAGCTGGACAGTACACTACAGACAGTACACAGTACTCTAGGGACAGCTGGACAGTACACTACAGACAGTACACAGTACTCTAGGGACAGCTGGACAGTACACTACAGACAGTACACAGTACTCTAGGGACAGCTGGACAGTACACTACGGACAGTACACAACACTCTAGGGAGAGCTGGACACACACAGATGTTTACTGACAACAACCCGCTTCATGACACATGGCTCAGGTGTGTATACTTAGCGATAAAGTGATTTCTACTTGTGTGGCCGGGGGGGGAGGAAGGGGGTAGAATGTTTAAGGCTCTTATCTTCCGGTACAGAGTCCGTGAGGGTGTGGGTTCGAAGCCCTGCTCTCGCCCTTTCTCCCACGTTTGACTGGAAAATCAAACTGAGCGTCTAGTCATTTGGATGAGACGATAAACCGAGGTCCCGTGTGCAGCACGCACTTGGCGCACTGAAAAAGAACCCGTGGCAACGAGAGTGTTGTCCTCTGGGCAAAATTATGTCAAAAGAAATCCACTCTGATAGGTACACAAATGTATATATGCATGCATTCAAGTCCTGACAAAGCGCGTTGGGTTATGCTGTTGGTCAGGCATCTGCCTTGCAGATGTGGTGTTGCGTATATGGATTTGTCTGAACGCAGTGACGCCTCCCTGAGAAACTGAAACCGAAATTAAAAAACGAAACTGAAAACTATGTGGTCACACGCTGTATTATTTTGCCATGAACATTGCAGAATGGGATGATTTCGATTTCTTGTAGTAAATTCAGTAGCCTTCGAACTAAATTCTTTTCAAGTCATTCTGAAGCATTCCCT
>NC_134888.1:1991555-2024055 GCF_041734735.1 Babylonia areolata | reverse complement strand
GAACATCAAACAATGGACCGGACTCCACACACGTGAGCTGCTGCCGGCGGCTGCCGACAGAGACAGATGGAGAAGGGAGGTTGCGTCTGCGGTCCTCAGGCTTCCCCCAACGACTATTTTAGTCGTTATGGGCCTGAGGTGAGGTGAGGTGAGGTGTTTGTGTATAGGTCGGTGGCCTCACGAATTAAACCAGTTCAGAGTTCAAAGTTCTCTCTCTCTCTGTCTCTCTCTCTCTCTGTCTCTATCTCTCTCTCTCACTTAATTATAGTTAGTACAGAAGTTGCTATTTTATTTGGACAAAACAGAAAACATAACATTGCATACTTCAGTGTATTGTTGAGGCAGTATGTATTGGTTTGATGTATTTTTTGAATGGATGGTCGAGTCAGTCCCCATTCATTTTGGTATTTTATTATCATTACATTGTTTTTCTTTAGTTCCGTTTCGTTGAGTTTTTGTCAGGATGTGACTTAAGTGTTTCCAAGTATTGCATATTTTCTTGGTTTAAACTGACTGAAGGGTTCAGAGAAAAAAATATATAGTGTTTTGTTGTTGTTGTTTTGAAGCTAAAATATATGGATTTATGTTGTTGCCCTCTTGTCAAAAGACCTTTCTTGGCAATGACAATAAACAATTCCAGTGTCCAGTGTCTCTGTCTCTTTGTAGCTTTGTCTATGACAATGATTGCAGTTCCTAAAGAAGTTGTCAACTCATTTGAGTTTGCACATTCTTTAGACTTTTTTGTTCGTTGTTGTAAATGTCGTATTTGTAATTTGGACCCCCCCCAGAAGGGGTTGTGGTCCAAAACTGAATAAAACTTTCGTTTCGTTTCGTTTCTCTGTGTGTGTGTGTGTGTGTGTGTGTCTCCAAAATCGGTTTTTAATTTTTGTAATATGCTCAAAGGAGGCACACACACAAAAAAAGTCATTTTAGCTGTAAGTAAGATGATTAGATTTGCAAATGTTGCCCAGTTATACTTTTGGAGTTAAAAGACATTTGTGTTTTCTCAACTTTTATGTGACATTGTTGTGTATTTGGAAATGTTTGTTCTGGGCATGAAAGGTCTATTTTGCAGTAAATCCTACATACTCCAACAGGAGTGAAAGGATAATTAAAACTTGAAACTAGTGTGTGTGTGTGTGTGTGTGTGTGTCCAAAATCGGTTTTTAATTTTTGTAATATGCTCAAAGGAGGCAACAACAACAAAAAAAATCATTTTAGCTGTAAGTAATATGATTAGATTTGCAAATGTCGCCTAGTTATACTTTTGGAGTTAAAAGACATTTGTGTTTTCTCAACTTTTATGTGACATTGTTGTGTATTTGGAAATGTTTGTTCTGGGCATGAAAGGTCTATTTTGCAGTAAATCCTACGTACTCCAATAGGAGTGAAAGGATAATTAAAACTTGAAACTAGTGTGTGTGTGTGTGTGTGTGTGTGTGTGTGTGTCTCCAAAATCGGTTTTTAATTTTTGTAATATGCTCAAAGGAGGCAAAAAAAACAAAACAAAAAAAAAACATTTTAGCTGTAAGTAAGATGATTAGATTTGCAAATGTCGCCTAGTTATACTTTTGGAGTTAAAAGACATTTGTGTTTTCTCAACTTTTATGTGACATTGTTGTGTATTTGGAAATGTTTGTTCTGGGCATGAAAGGTCTATTTTGCAGTAATCCTCCATACTCCAATAGGAGTGAAAGGATAATTAAAACTTGAAACTAGTGTGTGCGTGTGTGTGTGTGTGTCTCCAAAATCGGTTTTTAATTTTTGTAATATGCTCAAAGGAGGCACACACAAAAAATCATTTTAGCTGTAAGTAAGATGATTAGATTTGCAAATGTTGCCTAGTTATACTTTTGGAGTTAAAAGACATTGTGTTTTCTCAACTTTTATGTGACATTGTTGTGTATTTGGAAATGTTTGTTCTGGGCATGAAAGGTCTATTTTGCAGTAAATCCTACATACTCCAACAGGAGTGAAAGGATAATTAAAACTTGAAACTAGTGTGTGTGTGTGTGTGTGTGTGTGTCCAAAATCGGTTTTTAATTTTTGTAATATGCTCAAAGGAGGCAACAACAACAAAAAAAATCATTTTAGCTGTAAGTAATATGATTAGATTTGCAAATGTCGCCTAGTTATACTTTTGGAGTTAAAAGACATTTGTGTTTTCTCAACTTTAATGTGACATTGTTGTGTATTTGGAAATGTTTGTTCTGGGCTCGAAAAGATTATTTTGCAGTAACCCTCCATACTCCAATAGGAGTGAAAGGATAATTAAAACTTGAAACTTGTGTGTGTGTGTGTGTGTGTGTGTGTGTGTGTGTGTGTGTGTGTGTGTGTGTCCGTTCATACATACATACATACATACATACATAGAGAGAGGCTGAATAGGCAAAATGGTAATGACGGTTGTTCTAGGCGAAACGGGTCAGAAAGTCAAAATCTCACGAAGCCGGTTGTTTAGGGCGGCGGCGCGATTAAAGAATAGGCTAAACAGGAAGCTATAGGCGAATTGCACCCCGGCGCTGTCTGATTGATACGCACCTACTTGTAATGATATGGTGATGGTCACAGTTCGAGACTACGTTGGGTTGGGTGGGTTGGGTTGGGTTGTATCATGTTGTGTTGTATTGTGCTGTGCTGTGCTGTGCTGTGCTGTGTTGGGTTGTGTTGGGTTGGGTTGTATCGTGTTGTATCATGTTGTGTTGCATTGTGTTGTGCTGTGCTGTGCTGTGCTGTGTTAGGTTGGGTTGGGTTGGGTTGGGTTGTATTGTACTGTATTGTATTGTATAGCATTGCATTGTAATTGTATTGTATTTTGTATTGTATTGTAATCTGTATTGTAATTGTATTGCTGTTAATTGTATTCTACTGTATTGCATTGTATCGTGTTGTATTGTATTGTATTGCATTGTATTCTGTTGTTTTGTGTTGCGTTTTATTGTATTGTATTGCATTGCATTGTATTGTGTTGTATTGTATCGTTTCGTATTGCATTGTATTGTATTGTATTGTATTGTATCGTTTCGTATTGCATTGTATTGTATTGTATTGTATCGTTTCGTATTGCATTGTATTGTATTGTATTGTACGTTACTGTATTGTGCAGTTTTATATTGTACTGTGTTGCACTGTTTTGTACTGAGTGTTTCGCATTATATTGTACTGCGTTGCGTTGCGTCGCGTCGCGACAGACAGACAGACAGATAGATAGATAGATGAATGGACGGGCGACAGACACACAGATAGATTGACAGATAGATAGATAAATAGATGGATGAATGGACAGACGGACGGACGGACAGACGAGCAGACAGACACATAGATAGATAGATAGATAGATAGATGGACAGATAGATAGATAGACAGATGAATTGACGGACGGGACGGACGGACGGACGGACAGACAGATACATACATACATACATACATACATAAATACATACATACATACATACATACATACGTGCATACATATTTTTATACGTGGATTAATGGACGGACGGACGGACATACATACATGGATTGATGAAGGGACGGACGGACGGACGAACAGACACACACATAGATAGATAGATAGATGGATGGATGGATGGATGGATGGACGGGCGGACAGACGGACAGACAGACAGATACATACATACATATTTTTTTATACGTGGATTGATGAATGGACGGACGGACGAACAGACACTTGATAGATAGATAGAAGGACAGATAGACAGACAGACAGACAGACAGAAAGATAAACCACATATGAGGTCAGAACCTTGAAGGAAACGATCTCTCCACCCCCGGCACACACCCCCCGCCCCCCACCCCCAAGAGATTATTAAAAAAAAATTATTAAAAAAAAAAAAACTCGGCGGAAAAGACGGGCCACGACTGACACAATCTGCACTGTCAGCGCCGGAAAGAAGGCCACAGACCGTTCACGATTCCAGACTTACAGCTAGCTCCTCGCAGACTGACAGTAGATTTATTCCTCACAAACCGACAGTGCCTCACACACTGACAGTAGATTTATTCCTCACAAACCGACAGTGCCTCACACACTGACAGTAGATTTATTCCTCACAAACCGACAGTGCCTCTCAGACTCACAGTAGATTTATTCCTCACAAACCGACAGTGCCTCACAGTAGATTTATTCCTCACAAACCTACAGTGCCTCACAGTAGATTTATTCCTCACAAACCTACAGTGCCTCACAGTAGATTTATTCCTCACAAACCCACAGTGCCTCACAGTAGATTTATTCCTCACAAACCCACAGTGCCTCACACACTGACAGTAGATTTATTCCTCACAAACCCACAGTGCCTCACACACTGACAGTAGATTTATTCCTCACAAACCCACAGTGCCTCACACACTGACAGTAGATTTATTCCTCACAAACCAACAGTGCCTCACAGTAGATTTATTCCTCACAAACCGACAGTGCCTCACAGTAGATTTATTCCTCACAAACCCACAGTGCCTCACAGTAGATTTATTCCTCACAAACCGACAGTGCCTCACAGTAGATTTATTCCTCACAAACCCACAGTGCCTCACAGTAGATTTATTCCTCACAAACCGACAGTGCCTCACAGTAGATTTATTCCTCACAAACTGACAGTGCCTCACACACTGACAGTAGATTTATTCCTCACAAACCCACAGTGCCTCACAGTAGATTTATTCCTCACAAACCAACAGTGCCTCACAGTAGATTTATTCCTCACAAACTGACAGTGCCTCACACACTGACAGTAGATTTATTCCTCACAAACCCACAGTGCCTCACAGTAGATTTATTCCTCACAAACCGATAGTGCCTCACAGTAGATTTATTCCTCACAAACTGACAGTGCCTCACACACTGACAGTAGATTTATTCCTCACAAACCCACAGTGCCTCACAGTAGATTTATTCCTCACAAACCAACAGTGCCTCACAGACATAGTAGATTTATTCCTCACAAACCAACAGTGCCTCACAGTAGATTTATTCCTCACAAACCTACAGTGCCTCACACACTGACAGTAGATTTATTCCTCACAAACCCACAGTGCCTCACAGTAGATTT
Organism: Babylonia areolata; assembly: GCF_041734735.1. NCBI lineage: Eukaryota > Metazoa > Mollusca > Gastropoda > Neogastropoda > Buccinidae > Babylonia > Babylonia areolata. Next base: position 2,018,983 of record NC_134888.1, on the reverse strand, counting down.
ATTCCTCACAAACCGACAGTGCCTCTCACACACAGTAGATTTATTCCTCACAAACCCACAGTGCCTCACAGTAGATTTATTCCTCACAAACCGACAGTGCCTCACACACTGACAGTAGATTTATTCCTCACAAACCAACAGTGCCTCTCACACACAGTAGATTTATTCCTCACAAACCGACAGTGCCTCACAGTAGATTTATTCCTCACAAACTGACAGTGCCTCACACACTGACAGTAGATTTATTCCTCACAAACCCACAGTGCCTCACAGTAGATTTATTCCTCACAAACCGACAGTGCCTCACAGTAGATTTATTCCTCACAAACTGACAGTGCCTCACACACTGACAGTAGATTTATTCCTCACAAACCCACAGTGCCTCACAGTAGATTTATTCCTCACAAACCGACAGTGCCTCACAGTAGATTTATTCCTCACAAACCCACAGTGCCTCACAGTAGATTTATTCCTCACAAACTGACAGTGCCTCACACACTGACAGTAGATTTATTCCTCACAAACCCACAGTGCCTCACAGTAGATTTATTCCTCACAAACCCACAGTGCCTCACACACTGACAGTAGATTTATTCCTCACAAACCCACAGTGCCTCACACACTGACAGTAGATTTATTCCTCACAAACCCACAGTGCCTCACAGTAGATTTATTCCTCACAAACCGATAGTGCCTCACAGTAGATTTATTCCTCACAAACTGACAGTGCCTCACAGACTCACAGTAGATTTATTCCTCACAAGCCCACAGTGCCTCACAGTAGATTTATTCCTCACAAGCCCACAGTGCCTCACAGACTCACAGTAGATTTATTCCTCACAAACCGACTTCACTGTGACAGGCGGAGCAGCTTGGATTTCAGAGAGAGAGAGAGAGAGAGAGCTACTGTGACAAGAGAAAGAAGTAATGCAATACGATACGATACATTACTATGCATTACGATTCGACACGTTGTTATGTATGTATATCATATGTATTATACTCTACTCGACTGTACTGTATTGTACTGCACTGCGTATTATTACCGCTACTTTCTTGTCACAACGGATTTCTCTGTGTAAATAGATCCAAACCGCCAGGACAATATTTTGATTAATGTGGTTGTTACGTTCACACACAAATGGATCCATGCAGTCTTGCATCGAGACAAAAAATAAAATAAAACAAAACAACAACACAGTACGTGTGTAGAGTGCAAATAATCACAATCTTTAGAAAATGAATACAAAATGATAACTCTGCCTTCACTGAGTTCACGTCATCCAACTCTTCAGTTTTCCCGCGCCCATTCTCAGTCACGTGCTCAAAACGCTAAGCCTGCTGGGAAGGGAATAGTTAATTAATGAAGGCTTACGTTAACTTTCTCCAAACGAACGGCGAAAGAGACGACGTTAACAGCGTTTCATCCCAATTACCATCATCAAAATATTGCAAGCGGAAGGCTCTTATACTGAAGAGGTGAATGTTGACAAAGAATACTACAGTTCTGACGACGGAAGCTAAAGGTTGGGTCATTCAGACATCCACTGGACATCCGAGGGGTCTGTGTAGAGGAGAAGAGAGGACTGGCCGTACTGAGTGAGTTAACTTTCAAACTATAGTTTTATGATTGTCATAACAGGGAGCAACAAGTAAGCTTCTCCCTTTTTTTTTCTTTTTTTTTTTCTTTTCTTTTTTTAAAAATAAATGTTGGATATACATGGTAATTCAAAATCGTGATTTCAGTGGTTTTGTTTGCTTGCTTGTTTCGTGGCCCTCGGGGTTGGATGTTTGTTTTTATTTGGTTCTTTGGTTTGTGGTGGGTGGCGGGTATGTGTGTGTGTGTCAGTGTGTGTGTGTGTGTGTGTGTGTCTGCGGTCTGTTTGGTGTCGTTGTCGTTGTTTTGTTTGTTTTTGTTATTGTTTTGTTGAGTTGTTTTTTGTTGGTGGTGGTTGTTTTGTTGTTGTTGTTGTCGTTGTTTGTTTTGGGTTGGGGTTTCTTTTTTTGTTGTTGTTTTTTGTTTTTTGCTTTGTTGGTTTTGTTGTTGTTGTTGTTGTTTTTTGTTGTTTTGGGGGTTTTTTTTTTGTTTTTGTTTTGTTTGGGTTTTTTTGTTTTTGTTGTTGTTGTTGCTGTTTTGTTTGTTTGGTGTGTGTGTGTGTGTGTGTGTGTGTGTGTGTGTTTTACCGTAGTTTAAGAGAAAAAAAAAGGATCAGTCTGCAAATGTTCAGTGGGAATCAAACGGGGCAGACGATTCAGTTATCATGTCTGCCGCTACACAGGAAGTGGTGCTAGATGGTACAGCTGCGTAGAGCCTCGGCCATCGCTGGCCTCTTTCCTATCAAACGTGTCCCAGAGCTGTTCCCTTCTCTTTCTTATCAATCTGTCCCAGAAAAAAAACCCTGACCTGACCTCCCCAAGGTCACGTTTTCTCCCGCTGGACACGCATTTGGTCCGGTATATATTAAGGAGTCCGCGTCGCAGGGAGGAAATCAGTGCCTATTCACACAGCAGTCGTGTCGTTCTCAAACTGACGATGAAGGGTTTGCTGTTTTTCGTGTGTGGGGTCGTTGCTTGTGTGCAAGTAAGTGTAGATCTATACACGATCGCCGATTTGTTTCTTTGAGAACGAAAATCACGTGCATTTTGGCGGGAGCGAGGTAATTGGATAAATGAAGTAAAACTGATGAAAGTGAGAAGCTCAATGATGCGTCACTGCGTTCGGTCAAATCCATACACGCTACACCACATCTGCCAAGCAGATGCCTGACCACCAGCATAACCCAACGCGTTTAGTCAGGCCTTGAGAAAATAAATAAATAAATAAATTAATTAATTAAATAAAATAAAATATTAAATAAAATTTTTAAAAAACAAATAAATAAATGAATAAAAATTAAAATAAAATGAAATAGCTAAAATAATAACAACAACAAAAACATTAAATGAAATGAATAAATTAAATTAAATTAAAATGAAATAAAATAAAATAAAAAATGAAAGTGAAATGGCATAAAATAAAATAAACTAAGTTTTAAATGAAAGTGAAATGGCATAAAATAAAATAAACTAAGTTTTACTTACTTTGGTGCAAAACGTTTTCCTAGTCCAGCGAGCGCATTGATTGTAAACTGCAACTCTTAAAAAAAAGATATGGTATACCAATAGTCAGCGTTTTATTTCGATTCTGAACATGTATTTTGCAACTGACACTTTCAGTCATATGAAACTGACAAGTGAAGGTGTTGCTTCAAGCGAAAATCATTTTCTCACATTTGAACACATGCTTTATAACTTCGAAATCCCCACTTAGAAACTAAGGGTTACAATGTCTCCTATCGTCACCAGAGATGAGAAGACAGGCAGATTATTTATGATGATAATAATAGTAATAATAAAATAATAATAATAATAATAATAATAATGTGCATTCATAGAGCACCCTTTCTCACTAAGAGCTCAGGGCGCTTTACATGAAAAAAAAAGATTACAAGTTACATAAAACATTCATGACCACTCTTTCTCAAAAATCCTCCCCCTCATACCCCCTCCCCTTAGGTTCTTGTATTGACACAAGGAAGTTTCAAAAGGTAACGGTCACAGAAAGAGCGGAGAATTCTTGCGGGAGTGTAAACACTGAGAAGGTCAGAAAGATATGCAGGTCCTGCGGAGTGGAAAGCAGAATAGCAGAGACACGCAACTTTGTATTTAATTCTCGCTTCAGTGGGGAGCCAATGTAGAGTGCGGGTCAGGCTCAACACTCGATTAACTCACTCATTACAGCCAGTCCTCTCTTCTCCTCTACACAGACCTCTCGGATGTCCAGTGGCTGTCTGAATGACCCAACCTTTAGCTTCCGTCGTCAGAATTGTGGTATTCTTTGTCAACATTCACCTCTTCAGTATAAGAGCCTTCCTCTTGCAATATTTTGATGATGGTAACTGGGGTGAAACGCTGTTAACGTCGTCTCTTTCGCCGTTCGTATGGAGAGAGTTAATATCAGAGGCATGTAGACCAAAAGCAAAGTGTAAGCTGTTTGATCAATGGTTTCTCCATTGCAGTGAGAATTCATTTGCAGCTTAGTCTTTTCGGGAGGAGTATGACTTTCAAACTAAGAGGCAAGATTGCCCCTGGCTCTTACTGCTGCAGCGTTGGAGGGTAGTTAGCTTTGGGGAACCACCCCAACGCGGACTGTCCTAAAGCCCCTGTTTGCTGACAGAATGGGGATGTGACGTGGCCAAGACACTTTCCACTTTTGATGATGGAGTCTCCCGTCGGACCGACGGATGAGCAGGCAGGCAGGCTTATCTGTCGGTGTGTGTCCTCATATAGGAGAAGAGGTCGATTCTGGATGCGCAGTACTTCCCACAGGTGTTGCAAGGGAAAACGTCTCCAGAAGTTGAGCCCTGCTTCCTTCGCTCACGTTTCTCCTTAATGGCCAGCATTCTCTTGTTTTCAAACGTCTGTATGCCACTAGAGCACAGCATCCTCCAGCGAGAGCGGTCAAGGACATCAGTTTCCCAGGAAGCGATGTCTATGTCACAGGTTTTGAGGTTTGTCTTCAAGGTGTCCTTGAAGCACTTGCAGGGTCTTCCAAGTTTTCGGTGGCCTTCCTTCAGCTGGCCATACAAGAGCATCTTCGGGATCCTGCTGTCTGTCAGCAGGAACAAAATGTAACCCACACAGTCGGTGATAATGGGCAGAATTATGAAAGGCCCTTATAATACCTAATTCTTTACCAGTTAAAGATTCGATCAACTAATCCTCCTCCTCCTCCTCCTCCTCCTCCTCCTCCCCCTCCTCCTCCTTCTTCATCAAGAAGCAAAGGGAGGGGTAAGAGGGAAGAGGTGCAGGAGGAGGAGATTGATGAGGGTGGTGGAGAAGAAGAATGATGAGGGTGAAGGAGAAGGAGAATAATGACGGAGAAGAAGGAGAAAAGGAGAATTATGCGGGTGGAGGAGGAGAAGAGGGAAAAAAGAGAACACGATGAAAGGTGGAAGAAGAAGAAGGTATGACGAAGAAAGAACAATCGATGACGACGACAACAACAACAACAACGAAGACAACGACAAAAAAAAAAAACAACCCAAAAAACAACAAAAAACGAACGACGATCGTGTTTTCCCAACAGGGACGAGTAGGGGACAAATGCCTGGAGGACAGCCAGTGCAGTCCTGGCGAGTGCTGCCAGATCCTCAGCCCCTTCCCCATCGTCAGCAAGAGGCAGCTGGAGGCCATCCACCTGGAGCATCTCCTCGACAGCCATGACGGTTCGTGCCAGCTGTACAAGACGGAGAACGCCACATGCAACGCCTTCGAGAAGCCCAACGGCTACTGTGGCTGCGGGCCCGGTCTTCGCTGTCACGGCGAGGAGGTCAAGGTGTCCGAGGTGTTGCCCCACCAGGTGTGATCCGTCTGTCTGTCTGGCTGGCTGGCTGGTTAACTGTCTGGTTTATCTGTTTGTCTGTCTGTCTGTCTGGTTAACTGTCTTGTTAACTGTCTGTTCGTCTAGTTAACTGTCTGGTTAACTGTCTGGTGTCTGATTGACTGTCTGTCTGTCTGGTTAACTGTCTGATTAACTGTTTGTCTGCTGAACTGTCTGCCTGTTTAACTGTTTGTCTGGTTAACTGTTTGTCTGATTAACTGTCTGGTGAACAGTATGTCTGTCTGGTTAACTGTTTGTCTGATTAAATGGTGAACAGTATGTCTGTCTGGTTACCGTCTGGTTAACTGTTTGTCTGATTAACTGTCTGGTGAACAGTATGTCTGTCTGGTTGTTTGGTTAACTGTTTGTCTGAATAACTGTCTGGTGAACAGTATGTCTGGTTGTCTGGTTAACTGTTTGTCTGATTAACTGTCTGGTGAACAGTATGTCTGTCTGGTTGTCTGATTAACTGTTTGTCTGATTAACTGTCTGGTGAACAGTATGTCTGTCTGGTTGTCTGATTAACTGTTTGTCTGATTAACTGTCTGGTGAACAGTATGTCTGTCTGGTTGTCTGATTAACTGTCTGGTGAACAGTATGTCTGTCTGGTTGTCTGATTAACTGTCTGGTGAACAGTATGTCTGTCTGGTTGTCTGATTAACTGTCTGGTGAACAGTATGTCTGTCTGGTTGTCTGATTAACTGTTTGTCTGATTAACTGTCTGGTGAACAGTATGTCTGTCTGGTTGTCTGAATAACTGTCTGGTGAACAGTATGTCTGTCTGGTTGTCTGATTAACTGTCTGGTGAACAGTATGTCTGTCTGGTTGTCTGATTAACTGTCTGGTGAACAGTATGTCTGTCTGGTTGTCTGATTAACTGTCTGGTGAACAGTATGTCTGTCTGTTTGTCTGATTAACTGTCTGGTGAACAGTATGTCTGTCTGGTTGTCTGATTAACTGTCTGGTGAACAGTATGTCTGTCTGGTTGTCTGAATAACTGTCTGGTGAACAGTATGTCTGTCTGGTTGTCTGGTTAACTGTTTGTCTGATTAACTGTCTGGTGAACAGTATGTCTGTCTGGTTGTCTGGTTAACTGTTTGTCTGATGAACTGTCTGTAAAAACTGTGTGCCTGCAGCCTGTGGGTCGCTCCATGATCGCCCCACACCCCGGCTACACCTGGGAGTACAAGTGCACGCCCATCACCACCAACTGATCGACTGAGACAACCTGCACCCTCCACAACTCGTCCCCCCAAATATTTGCCCCACGCCCACACACTCTACCCCTTCACCTCACCTCACCTCACCTCTTGCCACGCCTAGGACACAGGCCACACTGTCCTAAAAATACATGGATAGCTCATTGGCCAAGAAAGCTGAAGCCATCTGGACGCCATATTGTTTCTCGTATCCGGCCGTCAGTCCGTTGACAAGTCGTCTGCTAACTGGTGGTAGTTTCTGAACTGTAACCATGTATCTTCGATGAAATCGAAATCGTGTAATGCAAACTTGCAGCGGAGACACACACAGGAATGTCAGCTAAACTAACGCCGCGAGCAAGTGAAAGCCTGCCGTGAAGCCAGCTGAGCGCTCGGCTACACATACGAAGTCACCGCTTCGCGCTATACTGATACGAGAAGCAAAATGGCTGATTGAACACTTACGATGGCTTCAGTTAGCAAAGGGGCTCAAAGAAGGCATGCGCTATCCATGTAATTTTAGATCAGTGCACAGGCCGCCAACAATCACTCTCCAGCCATACTGGTCCTGTGCCAGTCGCTCCAGCTTGTCCCCAAGGGAGCACCAACATGGCGGCTGCGTGGCTGTCAGCTATGCGGCCATTGGTACGGTCCATGTTAAGTTACTGTGCAGCTGTCCACCAGCTTCGGTCTGTCGAGTCCTATTCCAGGGGGGGAGAGAGAGAGGGGTGGTGGTTGGAAGGTTGGAGTGATGTGTGGGTGAGGGTGGGTGGGTGTGGAGGTAGTGACGGAGGGGAGGGGGTGGCTGCATAGTCTTTCTTTCTTTTTTTCTTTTTTGTTCCCCCAAGTTTTCAAATGACAAAAATGCGTAGACTGGTTGGTTGGGTGATTTGTTGAAAGAATGGGGTAAAAAGAAAAAAAAAGTTTAATAAAAAAGGAACATTATTGCGTGTGTGTGTGTGTATATACGTGTGTGTGCGTCTGTGTGGGTGTGCGCGCGCGAGTGTTTGTGTGTATGTTGGTCGGTATGTGTGTGGCTGAGAGAGTGAGTGTGTGTGCACACCAATGGCAGACAAACAACATATGTGACATATATGTGCACATGCACACACATAACAAAATTGTGCTCTCTCTCTCTCTCTCTCTCTCACACACACACACACAAACATACAACATAGCACAACACAACACAGCAATAGTGTATTTTTACTTCAATGTATTCATGTGTACAGTTTGTCTTGGTATAATGCTAGTAATGACAATCGACAAGATGACAATGGTTCATACAGGTTTATACACGTATTGCATGTGCATTGTTATCATACAAACATACATACATGGAAAGTGGAGGGCGAAAGACCGTCAGGTTATACATCAAGTTACATGGTCATACTCACTCAAAGCAGCTTCAGCCTTTTGCTACGTCATTTTCGACTTGAAAATTACGTAATCATCCACCCGAAATCGCGAATCAAAACTTCGGCAATGCGACAGAGAAACCCCATTATGTGTCTAATGCTATTACTCTCCCTTTTTTTTCTTCTTTTTTTTTTTTCTTTTCCAAAGTCAGATTCGCTTCTTTTATTTCAATTGGTCAGTCAAAAACGAAAACAAAGCTTATGGAAAATTACTTTGGAAAAGAAAGAAAATGGATTTTCCTCTCTCTCTCTCTCTCTCTTAAACAATCGTCATGATGGTGTTTTACAGGAGATATTTCAAATACACATGTAATCATCTTGGGAGGCAAAATACATGACAATAATGGTATTTCCCAATATAAACCTTATTTTTGCAACCATGCTTTAAAAAAAAGTTGTTGTTTTTTCAACTCATGTACTCGGCAAATAATTTTGGTTTGGTTTTGTCTCTCTTCCAGAGTGTGAGCTGATAAATCTCTGCCACCTGAATTTCAATACATAATACCTCATTCTCCACTCATAACTGTCAATTACATTTGCTAATCGTTCTTGTCCCCCTCAAGAAGTAATCTAAACACGTAAATAAGTGAATAAACTACCACATGAATAAATCCAATAAATAAATATTAAAACTGCAGCAGAAATAAATAAATAAATGAATAAAAAATAAAATAAAATAAATAAATAAAATAAACAAAACCCCAGCTGAAACATGGATGAACCTGTTTAAGTTTTTTCCTCTGAGGTGCCATTAGAAATTATGGGGACAGAGAAAATAGGTGGAATTCTCTCTCTCTCTCTCTCTCTCTCTCTCTCTCACACACACACACACACACACAAACCCACCAAACTTACTTTTCTTCAATACCACTACCTCTGAAAATAAAGATACTGTCATAATCTCTCTCTCTCTCTCTCTCTCTCTCTCTCCCTCTCTCTCACCTACTTGCTACAGCAAAAAATGTATCAATCAGATCCTCCTCTAAATCATTCCCCTGGATACTTTTAAAAATCCAAATTTCAACCTGCATGCACACATTTACATCCAAGTTTACGGATGATCATGTATACACGAATATTGGGCTGACCAGTTGTACAAGCTCTTTGACTCTTTGCAGGGTAACACTCAAATGCATAACACCCTCGCCACCAAAATGCTGCCAAAAAAAAGCAACCACAAGTCATACACGCTCCCTAAAATGCATGATTAATGTATCAATGCACATCATTTTTTTTTTTTTTAACGAAGCACAAAGCACATGATCTTCATGGTTTAAAAACAAGTCAACTCCCGACACATGATCATACGCTGAAGATTGCAATGCTTCAAAGCTTTCTCCGGTGGATGCACCTTTTTTTTTCTTTCTTTTTTTTAATTTTTTTTTTTTTTTATCTGGAGGCAATGTTATTTTGCACATTTGTACACATTTTCAACATTTTTTTTATTATCACTTTGTCGAAGGATGGAAAAAAGAACATTTAACCACAAAAGAAAAAACACACACTTTTTTTTTTTTTTTTAAAGAAAAGCTTTCTCTCTCCTTCCTCTTATACAGGCATCCCCAAGTTTTAAAATGACAGGAAACAAACAAACAAACAAACAAACAAAAATCAAATCAAAGGCCTCTGTGAACTGCTTTTCGCTTCGTTCACAATGCTGCACGGATGACCTGTCCCTCAGAAAAGAAACACAAAACAAATTCAAAAGACAACACACGACGCTGACATGCACACACCTAGAGTCACAATGTGATAGAAATAATCACACACTCTCTCTCTCTCTCCCTCTCTCTCTCACACACACACACACACACACACACACACATGACATAAACTGCTCACAGGACAAAAAGGGCTGTGAGGGAAAGGGGGAAGGGGGTGGGTGGGTGGGGAGTCGGCGAAGAACAGCAGGCAAGTACACAGCACCTCACCACATCCACAGAGCGACAGAACAGTCAACACTCTTCATCACACCACCAGCAATATCATCATCATCATCATCATCGAATTTGTCATCCACGGCCTCTGTTGTACTCCACTGACATCATCATCGCCAACACTTGCAATAATTGGTATCGTCGCCATCGAACTCCTCATCTATTGCCAATGTACCCCCCCCCCCCCCCGGCCCCCAACCCCACCTCCATATCACCCCGACCATCATCATTACACGCCAGTGATATCATCATCATCATCATCATCAAACTCCTCATCTACTGCCACCCCCATCATCGCAACACCAGTTATTTCATCGTCATCAAACTCATCAATTGCCAATGGACACCCCCACCTCCATCATCATCATCATCATCGTCCAAACACCAGTAATATCATCATCATCGAACTCCACATCTATTGCCAATGTACCCCACATCTCCATACCACCCCTATCGTCGTCATCATCATCATCATCATGATCATCATCGTCCAAACACCAGTAATATCATCATCATCGAACTTCTCATCTATTGCCAATGTACCCCACATCTCCATACCACCCCTATCGTCATCATGATCATCATCGTCCAAACACCAGTAATATCATCATCATCGAACTCCTCATCTATTGCCAATGTACCCCACATCTCCATACCACCTCCATCATCATGATCATCATCGTCCAAACACCAGTTATATCATCGTCATCTAATTCCTCATCTATTTGCCACCCCAATCACCGCAACACCAGTTATACCATCATCATCTAACTCATCATCTACTGTCTACATACCCCGCGCCACGCCCCCATAGCACCCCCACCCCCACCACCACCCATCATCATCATCATCATCACACACCATTAATATCATCATCATTGAACTCTTCATCCACTACCTACGCACCCTCATCCCCCATACCACCCCCACCCCCATCATCATCATCATCATCGCACCAACAGTAATATCATCATCATCAATCTCCTCGTCTACAGCCTATCTTCAACCAAGACCAGTCAAACCAAAGAAGCATGATTAAAAAACAACAACAACAAAAGCTGAAGACCAAGCTTGTTGCCTGCATGCACGGTTAAAATAAATTAGTAGCCATAAATAAACACATAAATAACAAACGGATAATATCATAACAGAGCAGCATTTTTTTTTTTTTTTTTTTTTTTAGATAAAGGGAACCCACTGCGCAGAACAAAAAGCAAAAGCAAAGAGTTCAGCAAGAGTTGTCTTCCGCAAACACACACACACACACACACACACTGTCCCTCTCTCTCTCTATCTCTCTCATTGTCATGTCATGTATAACTCAAAGAGTTGATTGTCGAGTCACATTTCCTGCAACTATTGTGCTTTTTTTTTCTTTGCTTTCGTTCTTGCTTCTTCTTTTCTTTTCTTTTTTCCTTCTTTTTTTTTTTTTCTTCTTCCTTTGGTACGTTTCAGTGTTTGTTTCATTCCTTAGATACTGGGAAAAAAAAAAACCCAAAAAAAAAACAAACCAACAACAACCAGAAACAGGAAAAAGAAAACATGCCATAATGAAGCTGTTATTATACCCCCTCCTCTTCACTACTCCCCCTTCTGTCCGCAAAGTAACATCAATTTTCTTCCTGTGCCTCTTGTGTGAGCAACACAGTATACATGTATACTAAATCAGGTTCCCAACAGTCAAAATCGTAACTTTTTCTATGCTTTTATGGGTTGTTTTTTTGTTGTTGTTTTTTCAGACGTGATTTCTAAGATTATATTTTCTTTCATGCAATACTCAAACGTGGCAACAGAGACTGAGAGAAACAACCAAACAGATTAACGCATGAATATAAACGACAACATTAGTAGTAGTAGTAGTATTGGAGGTGATGTTGACGTTATGACTATCATCACTATCACTGTTGTTGCTATCTCTACAACTAAAACTATTTTTATATCAATACTATTCTTGTTACTATTATCATCATCACTGTTATTTTGATGATGATGATGATTATCATTATTATTACAACTACGTACAGCGTTAGCATCATTACAATTATTACTGATAACAACAGAATCACCATCATCATCATCACCAACAAAGAGGGTATAGATAGTGGGAGACAGAAAGATAAAATCAGAAGAGGATGAAAACTTTGTAACACTTCCGCCTATCAATGACAAGAATGCATCTTACATCAGGTTCTTCAAACCCCTTTTTTTTCTTTTCTTTTTTTTGCTGCCCCATCATCTGCACCGTTTCAGTGGCATTACTCCCACACCGCTCATTTAGATTCCCCCCTACATGGCCAGACCCGGGTTCATCCGTCACAGTTCCAGCATCAGCAGTCTGCAGGGAACCATCGATGTTAGGTCACCAGGAGGCCACACACCAGAGGAGACCCTGCAATGCTGCTGAGCCACCTCGTTGGTGTTCAGCAGTGCCTGTTCTGATTTAACATACTTAGGACACCACCTACAAAGCCCCCTACTAATGACAATAATGGCTTAGTCGCAGAGCCAGACTGAGTAAGCGCCCCTCCCAGAGTGGAGACCACCACCACGTCCCTCAAACAGCCCCCCATGAATCTGCCGACAATAAAGACACAGACAGGACTCACCCCAATCAAACTCCTTTTTATAATAACAGCATGTATTCAGGACATGCCACACACACACACACACACACACACACACACACCTCTCAAACCTACACAATTTCTCATGTGAAAGCTTACGTGTGTAATGTACGCTTCAAAGAGAAAAAGAAAAACAGCAAATTTATTCCAAACGTCTTCAGATATTCTTTTCCTTACATTCAGAGGCCCAGCCATCAACAAGTCACTGGGCCACAGCATGGCAGAAAATACTTCCCACAAACAAAACAAAATAAACATAAAATATAAAACTACAAAAAAAACAAGAGAGGCAAGGCCTTCAAGACTCACTTGTGATAAATTAAGTCCCCTAGCATTAATTACAGAGTAATTTCCCTTTTCTACTATCTGCACCAAAACGTTTGCAAAATAAATAAAACTCCCATGCTTAGCAAAAGAAGTTCCTGTTTGAACAAAAAAGGATAATAATGACTGCTCTTGTTGTTGGGTCAGAATATCAGATCAAAGTGCCAAGTTTACAGAATACAAAAAATATAAATATAACAGTAAATGCAGTTTGCATATAATTAGGCTTCTTTTTTTAATTTTTTTTGTGCCCATCTCAGAGGTGCAGTATTGTTTTAAACAAGATGACTGGAAAGAACTGAATTTTTCCTATTTTTATGCCAAATTTGGTGTCAACTGATAAAGTATTTGCAGAGAAAATGTCAATGTTAAAGTTTACCACGGACACACAGACACACGGACACACACACACACACAGACAACCGAACACCGGGTTAAAACATAGACTCACTTTGTTTACACAAGTGAGTCAAAAATGCCTCAATTCATGACCCTGTCAAACCCGCAAAAAAAGAAAACCTAAATACAGTTCACATAATCATACACAATAAACACACTTTTTTCTTCTTTTTTTTCCTTTCTCCTTCTAATACACATGCATCTGAAAACCGCTAACAGACAAAGTCACATTCCATGGGAGCAAAAAATAAATAAATAAATAAAAAGCACCAGACAATCAAGTCTAAAGAAGAGATCCTAGAAAAATTACAAAGTATTAGAGTTTCCAGTAAACTGACTTTGAGGACGACTGAGAAGACAGATAGACAAACAACAACCACATCATCAAAACCCTGAAAACACACACACACACACACACACACAAACTGAGAAAGGTAGAAACTAAAAACATCACCACAGAAAAGAACTCTGAAGAAAGAAAGGATGAATCTCATCTTTGGCTTTGGTACATCACACACCTTTGGAAACAATATTGAATGAAAAAATATTACCCACTTATCCATATTCTCTTTTCTTTTTTTTTTCTTTTTCTTCTTCTTCTTCTTTCTTTCTTTCTTTCTTTTTTCTTCAGAATTATTGTTATTCTTCTATTTATTGTTCCTCAAAAGTTACACAATAATTATAGCCTAACTAACATCAGGACTGAAAATCATGTGAACACACACACATACATATACATACATATATACATATGCATGTGTGTGTGTGTGTGTGTGTGTGTGTGTGTTTATGCATGCATGCATGCCTGTGTGAGTGTGTGTGTCACTGCACAACTCTGTCACATGTCAAATAATGAGAACAATTCAGAAAACTCTGTGTGTGTGTGTGTGTGTGTGTGTGTGTGTGTGTAAAGAGACACAGAGAGAGAGAGAGACAGCACCACCAGAACACAGGAAAAGAACAAAAAAAGGCATGAAACCTAACGAAAACAACCACAAAGACAGCGTTTCCTTCCCAATATTTCCAGAATTCAGACCCATCTTGCCCAGGGCACTCCATCAGTGGCAACACAACACTAGCCAACAACCCCTTTCATCAACTCTTTCGGTATCTCCAGGCCCATGCTTTTGTCCGTACATACTGATCATGATTTATATTCTTCCTGATTCGGTTGTCCACCTGTGCATATATATATATATATATATATATATATATATATATATATATATATATAATAATAATAATAATAAAGGATATTTATATAGCACACTATCCAGGAATCTGCTCTAGGTGCTTTACAAAAATGCTTTTGTTAATTAACATAAAACATTACATCAATGTTACATACACACACCGAAATGTGACTACACACACACACACACACACACACACACAAATGCATACATACATTTTAACATACATGTGTATCTAACAGCTACCCTAACACATACACTATATATATATATATATATATATATATATATATATATATATATATTCATTCATCCTGGTCATGGTTTATATCTTCATTCTTTCAATCTATTTCTTTAGTCAAACCAAAGTGAAAACACACAAGACAAATCATTTTGTACGACATATCTTAATGTGTGCATCCTGTCTGCATGAAACGAACATAAAAAACTGGTTTCGTTCCTGTCTGTAAAAGTTTCTGCCTGTGCCTTCAACATAAAAAAAACACCTGCTGTGTGTGTCATGGGTGCATAATTATAATGTGCATGCAGACATGCGTACGCTGACTCCTAAGCACATTCGAAATGAGATTTTTGCCCTGCGTGCGTACGTCCACACGTGCATGATCGCTTGTGTACATGTGCAGACAAGAGTGTGCGCACACACACACACACACACACACACACATGCGCACACGCACACACCCACACACACCAACCAACCACAGACTCCATACAATGGAAGACAATGACGCCAAAAAAAAAAAAGCTTCCACAAAAGACACAAGACTAGAATACACCAACAAAACCGAAATTTGGCATTAAGGATATCAAAAGATACAAAAATATAAAAAAAAGATACACTGAAAATCAAGAACTGAATTTGGCGTGCGAGGTATCAACAAAACGAGAAGCTGTGCACACAAAAAACCACGACCCATGGTGTATATGTGCAGATGCCAAACATACCGGCTGTACATGAGAATAGACCAAGGCGTGACTGAGAATGCTTAGCACTGCAGCAGAGACAAACACCCTGGGACCAACCGTTCACACAGAATTAGTGCTGGGGAAGAGAGGGTCTTTACATACATATCTGTACACTGGTTCCATCCCAGACACTTGCAAAGAGTGAACACCTTGTTGTATGTACACTCAAAGCATGCATGTGTGCGCGCGCGCACACACACACACACACACCTATACACCCCTGCACCTACCCACACCCCCCAAATCCACACACACACACACTCTCTCTCTCTCTCCCTCACTACTTTGTCACACACACACACTCACACCTATACACTCCCGCACCTACCAACATCCCCCCAATCCCCACACTCTCTCTCTCTCTCTCCGTACTTTGTCTCACACACGCACACACACACACACACTCATACCTTTTCACCCCCGCACCTTCACACACCCACCCACACCCCCCAAATCCCCTCTCTCTCTCTCTCTCTCCCCCTACTTTGTCATTTTGCTCATCTTATCCAGAAAGCTGCACTGTGTCTGATACTGCCATTCAATCATGCAGGGCCATCATGGTAGGATTATATTCACATTTTTACCCGCTTTTCGCTCCTTCCGTTCCCATCCAGTGACCCTCTCCTATCTCAGTGGCTTTATACAAAATCTATACACCCAAGACTTTCCCTTCAACGCCCATTATGGGATAAAACCAAAGAAAAATGAACAACCACAGGGCAGAAAAAAAAAAAAAAGAAAGTACAAAACCTACGAAACATGTTTCCTCTATAAACCACACACACACACACACACACGCATGTATGTAACAATCCCCAACGCCAACACTCTGCCCACATGCGTCAAACAGCTGTCTGTCATAATGCTATAGAACTGTTCATCGTTAACAAAAGCTCAAATCAAATCAGGCCTCTTTCCACACCCTAAGGTCTCGACAAACGAGGTTTCCACCCACAAAGTCTCAACGAACAACGTTTCTACCCTCAAGGTCGCAACAACGTTTCCACCGACAAAGTCACAATAAAACAATGTTTCCGCACACAAAGTCTCAACAAACAATGTTTCCACCCAGTCTCACAACGTCCAGTGTGATAAATAGAATTGTGCAATCAACAACCATCTACCTGAAGATCTAGTCATCAGCCCCATCCACATGTAATATGCAGCTTCTGTTCAAACGTACGTGTGTGTGTGTGTGTGTGTGTGTGTGTGTGTGTTTGCAGTGTGTGCATGTGTGACTATTCACAAGTTTTTATACTGATACGCACTTGTATGCATCCTAATTTCTACTGTATCTGTGTTTGTGTATGGTTTTCGATTTATGTTAGTATCTTGTTATGTACTATCCCCCCCCCCCCCCCCCCCCCCCCCCCAATATTCCTTGTGACCCTGGTACACTTGGTAATAAAGACATATTCTATTCTATTCTATGTCTCAACAAATGATGTTTCCATCCACAATGTCTCAACGAACTGTATTTCCACTCACACGGACTCACAACGTCTCCACGAACAATGTTTTCCACCCACATAGCCTCACAATGTCTAAACAAACAATGTTTCTACACACACGGTCTCAGCAATGTTTTCCATTCACAAGGTCTCATAAGGTCTCAACAAACAATATTCCACCCACGAGGTCGCAGCAAACAATGTTCCCATCCAAAGGATCTCAACAATGTTTCAAAACACAGAATTTGGAAAAAAAAAACAACAAAAAAAACCCCAACAAACTCTGTTCTCCAGCTTTGCAGATCCAACCAATTTGCAACAAACAATATGAGCAACCCCCCCCCCCCACTCCCAGCCCCCACCCCTCATACACTTCCTCCCAGACGCACCACAAAGGTCGAATGCCAGAGTTCAATCCAGCACAGCAGTCACACCACAACGATTTTCCTCCTTTTAACGCAGTCTGCGGCGAACTACAACAAAACCTCAGCTCTCATCCGTTCATTCCTTCAGCCTGTCATCATTTTTTTCACTTCTTTCATGAAGGTGCACTCTCACTTGTCTACCCGATCAGCTAGCACACACCACCCGACATACCCTTCAGTGACAGTATCACTTCTCTCATGAAGGTGCACTCTCACTTGTCTACCCGATCAGCTAGCACACACCGCCCGACATACCCTTCAGTGACAGTATCACTTCTCTCATGAAGGTGCACTCTCACTTGTCTACCCGATCAGCTAGCACACACCGCCCGACATACCCTTACGTGACAGTATCACTTCTTTCATGAAGGTGCACTCTCACTTGTCTACCCGATCAGCTAGCACACACCGCCCGACATACCCTTACGTGACAGTATCACCTCTCTCATGAAGGTGCACTCTCCACTTGTCTACCCGATCAGCTAGCACACACCGCCAGACATACCCTTACGTGACAGTATCACCTCTCTCACGAAGGTGCACTCTCACTTGTCCACCCGATCAGCTAGCACACACCGCCCGACATACCCTTATGTGACAGTATCACCTCTCTCATGAAGGTGCACTCTCACTTGTCTACCCGATCAGCTAGCACACACCGCCCGACATACCCTTACGTGACAGTATCACTTCTCTCATGAAGGTGCACTCTCACTTGTCCACCCGATCAGCTAGCACACACCGCCCGACATACCCTTACGTGACAGTATCACCTCTCTCATGAAGGTGCACTCTCACTTGTCCACCCGATCAGCTAGCACACACCTCCCGACATACCCTTACGTGACAGTGTATCTACCAGTACCACTGACTGCAAACTAGCAGGAGGGCAAACTTGCTTCTTCTTCTACCATGTATGCTACTGCACCTACCTACAATCCAGGCTAGCACTGCCAAAAATTTGCACTTCTATCATTAAATCACACACACACACACACACACACACACACACATAATATCATCTCTAATTTCACACTTTTTAAAGCTTACTCATTCATGATTCTGTGTGACGTGTGTTTCAATGAAACAGTAACCACTATGCTACAAAGAACTGTTCAACATCGTTCAGCTTGATGTCAGCATCACGGATCATAACACTCATATATAAATAAAAGGTCATCGCTCCCAAACTTCCACTGTTCCAACAACATTTTTCCTCCAAGAAAGCCTCAAGACTAGCCACAGAGTGTATCATTATATAATTATATATATAATTGTGTGTATCAATATATAATTATATATATAATTTTCTCTACATATAAGCGTACACTGCGTACACATTCCAGCAGTAGTTTGAGCACAAAACAACAATCAAGAAAGCTTGTATCATGCACATTCATGTTTCATAAACCATCCTCTTCAACTAATTCTCCATATTGTACATGTACACATACATATATATATATATATATATATATATATATATATATCTATATCTATACACCAGCCACAAACAACCACTTTCTTCAACATCGTACATCCCCAGTTACAAAAAGGAAACAGTTGTGTTTCAGTCAGTGTTACAAACGAAAACGGTTGCATTACAATCAGTGCCTTTATTACACATGACAAGAAGTTACAAAAACAAAAAAACGGAAATTTTGGATTAATCATTTTGTAGAGAACTCACTCGTTTCTTTCAGCCCCCGTTCAAGTTCAAACTCACATGCAACTGACTAACCACACTCAAAAAAAAAAAAAGTTTTTTTTAACAGAAAAGAAAATTATTGCATTCGTTCTGCATATCATTAAATGGGAGCAGCATCATGCGACAACAAAGACACTTGCCAAGTCGTATTATTATACTCAACGCAACAACAATAACAAAATAAAAACGTCCAGCCATTCTATATACTCTCCAAGCAGCCCAGGACTGGATTACAAGTGCACACCATCATACCAGCACTAAGTCCACTTTGCGGTACAAATTTTCCTGAGACTTAGCACTGCTAAAACTGCTTGTGCAACCCCGGGCCTGGGTCTCAGCCATTCTCCTCAATATCTATGCCCCTCTTTGCTCATACACACTCTGGGCCCTCATCTGTGTCAATACATGCTCAGGGCCTCCATCTTTGCAACCACACATTCTGGGCCCCCATCTTTGCTAACACACATTCTGGGCCCCATATCTTTGCTATCAATACACACTCTGGGCCATGCCCCTATCTTTGCTGGCACATATTCTGGGCCCCCAACTTCACTCACTGATACTGTTGATACACACTTTGGGCACCCATCTTTGCTAACACACATTCTGGGCCCCATATCTTTGCTGATACACACTCTGGGCCATGCCCCCATCTTTGCTGACACACATTCTGGGCCCCATATCTTTGCTATCAATACACACTCTGGGCCATGGCCCTATCTTTGCTGACACACATTCTGGGCCCCCAACTTCACTCACTGATACTGTTGATACACACTTTGGGCACCCATCTTTGCTAACACACATTCTGGGCCCCATATCTTTGCTGATACACACTCTGGGCCATGCCCCCATCTTTGCCGACACATATTATGGGCCCTCAACTTCTATCACTGATACTGTTGATACACAACTTCACTGATAAACACTCTGGGGCCCCATCTTTACCATTACACACTCTAGGCACTCATCATTGCTTATACACTCTCTGGGCCCTCTCTTTGCCAACACAAACTCTGGGCCCTCACCCTCTGTTAACACACATTCTGGGCCCCCATCTTTGCTAATAAACACTCTGGGCCCACCATCTTTGCTAATACATATTCTGGGCCCCTGTCTTTGTTAGCACACATTCTGGGGCCCCATCTTTGCTGACACATATTCTGAGCCTTCCTCTTTGTTGATAGATATTCTGGGCCTCCATATTTGCTGATACACACTCAGTTCACTGCCGTACACAACAAAACAAACATCAAATGACCAAGAAGCCAACATGCAGTATGTCCACCATGTAGTGGTAAAGTAATCGATGCAGTTCTAACTGAAGAGAAACGCGGTCACGAAACTTTCAATTGAAAAATGCTGGTGTGTGTTCCAAGGCTTGCATTCAATAATGAGTTTGGGAAACACACACACACACATACACACACAGATAATAATAATAAGAAAAAGAAGCAGAATATCCTTTCAAGGGGAGTGAAAAAGGTGTTTGTGTCAGGACTCTTGGTGAGGTCAAAGGTCTCGCCCACACATCCGAAACAAACATCCCCTCACTGTAAAAGCAGATCCCCCCCCACCCTTCCCCAACAATCCTTGCCCCCTCACACCCTCTCCACCCATTCAAGGATGCATGATCCAGACGTCAGACAATTCAGGGGGCATCACACTGCTCCACAGCAAGTTGGGGTTCCACTTTAGAATCAAGCTATCGGCAAATGTCTTGGGTTTGTTTTTGCATTATTTTCTTCCCTCCAACTTGAGTGGAGAGCACCAACGACCAATAATTCCAAAACATGCCTTCATCCATTTATAGTCTGTGGTCAGTCTATTCATTTGTATGTTGCACAAATATATATATATATATATATATATATATATATATATATATATATATATATATATATATATATATATATATCTTTAATCTATATCTCTTCTCTAGAAAAAACACACAAAGAAACCCTTCAAATGATGTCATCACCCCCCCCCCACACCCCTCATCCCTCAATCCACTCTCAGAAACAACCACCTTCACAACTGCTATCCATCCCACACAAAGTTGTAACTCAAAAAACAAAGCCACTGACAATTCCCATTATTCAACAACTCCGATATATTCATTTGATTTCCAGAGCAAAACATGGGCAGCAAAATTCAAGAACAAGCTGCAAACCAAACTGGAACTCTCAAGAACCATCATTCCTCACTCTTACACACCGTCAGAATACAAACAACCATGCAGCTTTAACCTCAGAAATGGATTAAGCATTCACCCAGTAAACAACAAAACCAAGAAAAACAGAAAGTTGTCATGAGTATATTACATTAACCACTCTCTACCAAAATGTTTTGCATGATGAAAAAAAACAACCATCAACACCATGTGAGGTTGCAACGTTTGAATACATAACAATACTTTTTATAAAAAAAAGAAAAGATACCAAAACAAAAAGAAAGTTCAGGTGTTTTGATTAACTTCTTTTGATCATGAACAGCCAAAAAAAAAAACCCAAACCACGATGGCAATATAGTCACTCCAAGACACTGCATCGTAATGTAATATCAATCTTTTTTCTTCTCTTTTTTTTCCAGGAAAAAAATCTTATCTTATACGCTCCACCATTCAGCTCTTCCTTCCTCCTTCAAAAGCACGTCAACATGGTTAACTTCCATCCACACAAGTGTCCAGATTTTAAGCTTTGCAACATGGAACAAACATCATCAGATACAAGGATTATTCAGCGTGACTGTGAGCCAGACAACAAGACGGCAACGGAGCCAGTCTAGGTCACTTTGGTTGAGCATGGGGTGTCGTCCCAATTCACCTATTCCAGATTCACCTATATATCACTAAATTCATTGGTGATCCCGATTTGCCTATTCTCGGTTCGCCTGTGAACTCAGTCTGTGTGTGTGTGTGTGTGTGTGTGTGTGTGTGTGTGTGTGAGCGAAAACGTATGTGCATGTGCATGTGTGTGTGTGTGTGTGTGTGAGTGTGTGTTAGAGACAGAGAGAGGGGAAGGCTGAATAAACAAAATGGGATCGAGCGGTACACTCAACAGGACGAAAGAGTCAAACCCTCAACAAACTCTCAACAGCAGCAAGCAGCACCATCGGAGAGCAGGCGAAATGGGAATACGTGAATCGGGAATAGCTGAATCAGACCAGTCTCCAGAGCCAGGCTACAAGAGACAATATTTGCAGCCCTAAACTCGCTCAGAGTTAAGCCTGCTCCTAAGTATATGGAGTTTACTGCGGAGTCTAGAACATTCTGAACAATAAGCAAACTTAGAGAAGGCAAGTTTGCTCATGCAACCCACCCCAGGTCCGCAAGAAAGAGGTCTGCGGTCCCTGTGGAACAAACCCTCACGGGGCGGTGCAGGGTCACCTCAGCTGAGGGATCTGCAGTCAGCACAGTGGGGGAAAAGAGGAGAAGACAATACTGCTGGAGGACTCTGGTCATCTGGACACAGCACAGACACACACAGACACACATACACACACAAAGGAGGGAAAAACATTCTGCTTAGAATCTGGGGAGTGTGTTGAAGGGTGCAGAGGGTGGAGGGTGGGGAAGGGAATGGACGTCTACAATGAGTTCATTGGAAGAAAGGCAGATCACACCAATATGGACCATCCATAAGTTACTGGCTTGAACCACGAAAGGAGGGTGAAAAAAAAAAAGGGGGGGTGGGGTGGACACACACAAAGCTCTGATTTATCTTTATCATTCATTGCCATAATCTGTGAGCCATTCAGGTGAAAAGAAAAAAAACAAAAACAAACTTGGATCTGGATCTTGTGGAAACTTGTCGCACAGATCTCAGTAACCATGAACCTAGCCAGTCATGACCCCAATGAGCAAGGCGTTGGAAGGGTTCACGACTGACAGTTTCTCTGCCTCCCCCCCACCCACACCCCCCTCCTCCCGCACCCCCCCACCCCCACCCCCCAACAAGCCCCCTAGCCCTCCTCCCACACTCTGGAGTGGGCAAGCGGTCAGCGGTCAAGAAGGCAGCCTGCAGACCAACTGTCCACAGCACGAGGGATGGACCAGCCACAATGCATGCAGGTGACCCGAGGAACCCAGCGTCCACGCTCCGTCAAGGACAGGAGAAGGGCAAAATAGGAAAGGGGCAGCACTCCGTCATCCGTCAATTCTGTCCCACCGCTACTGACGTCAACACCACCATTTGTTAAAAAAAATAAGAATAAATAGATTTTGGTTTGTTGTTTTTTTTTCAATCCTGGCTTAACTGTTTCCTCACGCAGGGCAGGGCACTAGCCAACATGTGGAGTGATGGCCTAGAGGTAACGCGTCCGCCTAGGAAGCGAGAGAATCTGAGCGCGCTGGTTCGAATCACGGCTGAGCTGCCGATATTTTCTCCCCCTCCACTAGACCTTGAGTGGTAGTCTGGACGCTAATCATTCAGATGAGACAATAAACAGAGGTCCCGTGTGCAGCTTGCACTTAGCGCACGTAAAAGAACCCACGGCAACAAAAGGGTTGTTCCTGGCAAAATTCTGTAGAAAAATCCACTTCGATAGGAAAAAACAAATAAAACTGCACGCAGGAAAAAATACAAAAAAATGGGTGGCGCTGTAGTATAGCGACGCGCTCTCCCTTGGGAGAGCAGCCCGAATTTCACACAGAGAAATCTACTGTGATAAAGAGAAATACAAATACAAAATACAAACATGCACGATGGAGAAGGATGACAAGGACCCTGGACAAACATGATGAGATGGAAACCTCGTGATGAGACATGAACACCTCATGATGAGATGTGAACACCTCACGATGAGATGTGAACACCTCGCGATCAGACTGAAACCTCACAAAGAGATGGACATGCCAGGATGAGATGAAACACCTCCGGATCAGACAGACACCTCATGATGAGATATGAACACCTCACGATGAGATGGACATCTCAAGATGAGACCGACACCTCATGAGATATGAACACCTCATGATGAGATATTAACACCTCCTGAAGAGATGGACACCTCAAGATGAGATGGGACACATCACGATAAGATTGAAACACCTCATGATGAGTTAATGCACACCTCACAAAGTAGATGGAACACCCTCAAGATCAGACCACCCTCACATGATTGGATACGAACACCTCACAATGAGACAGACAACTCACACAGAGAGATGAACGCCTCAGGATGAGACAAACACCTAACAATGAAATCTATATGAACCCCCCCCCCCCCTGCCCCCCTCCCCCCATGATGAGGTAGTTCTAAACACCTCACGATGAGATACATAACACAAACCCCTCACAATGAGATGGAGACACCTCACAACGAGACACTCACAAACACCTCAAGAAGACACACATAACCTCGGAAACAGGAAAAAGGCCCAACAAAAAACAAAGCACACAATCCCTGGCTCAAAAAAAGGACGCAGCCACAGTCACCACAACTGTCAACGACGTCGATGATCATGACGCTGACGGCAATGACGACGACGATGGCAATGACGGCGTTTGCGATGACCTGGCCGTGCTCCTGAGGAGGCTGGGTGGTGGAGCATGGTGATGTGGAGGTGGGTTATTTCTGGACATCAGGTGGCCTTGACCTTGACCCCCATGCCGAAGAAGCAAGGTCAAGGAAACTATAAAAGGATGGCTGGCCGGCCATGGATTTCAGCACCTGGCAAAATACGGCAACCACATGTTACTTCAGAGAGGGTGGTGTGTGTGTGTGTGTCTGTGTGTCTGTGTGTATGTCACTGTGTGAAGAAAAAAATGGGTTTTTTTTAAATATATAAATATACATAAAACAAACACACACACACACACACACAGAAACAAGTACAAAAAAAAACACTTGCACAGATGCTCACAAATATAAGGGCACAAAAAATATAGCAACTCTTTTACAACATGATTTATAATCAACCAATTACAGTATGTGCACACACAAGAGTATCAATTAATGATTACAGAATGAACTACGAGTGTGTATTCTTGCAAGAACACACATGTAGATGTATACACACACAAACATGCACTCACATGTGCGCACACACACACACACACACACACGACAGAGTCACAAACTGCAAGACACACATACATATGCCAACTCTCAAACACACAAATGAAACCCCACTCTGTAAAACAAATTCACACACACAGACACAGACACAGACACACACACACACACACACACACAGAGACTGAAAGAGGCAGAAAGAGAGAGAGAGACAGACAGACAGAGACAGAGAGACAGAGAATTCATGCATACATACAGACACTGTGAGACAGAGACAAGGGGGACAGAAACAGACAGACAGACAGACAGACACTGAGACAGAGAGAGAGAGAGAGAGAGAGAGAGAGAGAGAGAGAGAGAGAGAGGAAGAGAAAAAAAAAGAAGAGAAAAGACCCCACAAAAAAAGGTCAAAACAAATTCCAAATCAAATCTGACTCTGCAGCCAGTTGACACCCTCACACTCGGCTCCAATGAGCGCTGAGCGTTTTGTGTGAAAGGAACTCATGCATAAAGCACACGACATTGTCGCCTCCGACAGGTCGGGAGAAACTTCAGCTGACGTTCCGTGCTCGCCATCAATTAGGCAGCACTCTCTTGTGTGTGTGTGTGTGTGTGTGTGTGTGTGTGTGTGTGAGAGTGTGTGTGTGAGCCTCCACACGTGTGTGTGGGGGCGTGGGGTGGGGGCTGGGGAGGGAGACAAGAGAGAGAGAGAGACCATCTGTGCGTGTGTGCATGTTTGTGTGTGTGTGTGTGTGTGTGTGTGTGAGAGAGAGAGAGAGAGAGGGAGAGAGAGAGAGAGATCTATGTTTGTGTAAACGTGTGTGTGTGTGTGTGTGTGTGTGCATACCTCTGTGTACTCATGTGTGTGTGTGTGTGTGTGTGTGTGTGTGTGTGTGTGCCTCTGTGCACACACGTGTGTGTGTGTGTGTGTGTGTGAGAGAGAGAGAGAGAGATCTGTGTGTTTGTGTAAACGTGTGTGTGTGTCTGTGTGTGTGTGTGCACGCCTCTGTGCATGCATGCATGTGTGTGTGTGTGTGTGTGTGTGTGCGTCTGTGTGTGTGTCATCAGCAGGGCCCACAAAGCATGCACAGAGACAGGCCACAGTGGGTGAATCATCCTCGGATGCATCTTGGACAAGAATGATGCGGAGGGGGCTAGAACGTGTGGGTATGCACCATTCTGCAAGCTGTAGTCCCCAGTCGAAACAGTTACAGTGTTAACCCCTGTCACCGCTACTAACTGGCAACTTCTCCACAAAAAACTCAATCCCAAGTCTTCTTCTTCTTCTGCATTCAGTCATATGCACACGAGTGGGCTTTTTACGTGTATGACCGTTTTTACCCCGCCATGTAGGCAGCCATACTCCGTTTTCGGGGGTGTGCATGCTGAGTATGTTCTTGTTTCCATAACCCACCGAACACTGACATGGATTACAGGATCTTTAACGTGCAGTATTTGATCTTCTGCTTGCATATACACACGAAGGGGGTTCAGGCACTAGCAGGTCTGCACATATGTTGACCTGGGAGATCATAAAATTCTCCACCCTTTACCCACCAGGCGCCGTCACCGTGATTCGAACCCGGGACCCTCAGACTGACAGTCCAACGCTTTAACCACTCGGCTATTGCGCCTGTCAATCCCAAGTCAAAACTGTAAACCTTCTCACTTCTATTTCTTCTGCTTGCATGGACTCAGACATTCCCTTATCAATGTATGAGTGGCAATTTACATACATGTATTCATGACTGTTTTTTTTCCCCAACCATATATATGCATTCTCAGGGTTTGTGCAAGGCTGTGTATTGTCTTTTTTTGAAGTCCCAGTCCTCCATAGCCGAATGGTTAAAGCGTTGGACTTTCGATCTGAGGGTCCCGGGTTCGAATGTGTGTGCATGCACATGCATGCATGTTTGTGTGTCTCTGTGTTTGCACGCACGCGCTTGTGTGTGTGTGTGTGTGTGTGTGTGTGTGTGTGTGTGTGTGAGTGAGTGTAAGTGTGAGTGTGAGTGTGTGAGTGTGAGTGCGTGCATGCATACATGAGTTTGTGTGAGCATGGATCTGCTACAGAGGGGTGCGGCCAGCATGACAGATACACAAATATATACATGAATGCCTGCACGTTTAGTTTTTCTGGAAAACCAGGAGTTCAGAATTCGGTGAGCAACACCAACACACTAAGCTAACAGTTTCAGTTTCAGTTTCAGTAGCTCAAGGAGGCGTCACTGCGTTCGGACAAATCCGTATACGCTACACCACATCTGCCAAGCAGATGCCTGACCAGCAGCGTAACCCAACACGCTTAGTCTGGCCTTGAGAAAAA
>NC_134888.1:1841555-1986555 GCF_041734735.1 Babylonia areolata | reverse complement strand
TGTATGTATGAAATGATGTATGTGATATTTTTTACATTTGTATCTTCGTAATATTTGTAGGGGCTGTTGTTGGCTTTTACAGTTATGGTCCCCATGTTGTTTACTTGTCTATGTTGTGATAATGCACCTGACCAAATTTCTCCAGTTGGAGATAATAAAGTTATTCTTATCTTATCTTATCTTACACACACACACACACACACACACACACACACACACACAGAGTAACACTTCCAGTAGTAGTAGTACTATCTGCTGTAAGCAAATGTACTGGTTAACATTTAAACAGCATTTTATAAATTCTGTACTTTGTATTCGGTCCATTTGTGACCGTTGCTGAACACTGTGAGACTGGAGGAGTATGACAAACGTTATTGAATTCTGAATCATCTTTCACTGTTAAGCCTCTGTGAGTGTGAGAACTTCATCTTTGAAGCACTGAAAACCCTTAAAAATAATCCCTTTCACTTAGTTTTTACCTTAGTCAAATCACTTGTACTATGAGGGCTCAAGACTCCCTCAGCCTTAAAAGTTTCTGCTAGCACTCTGCACTGACTGTAACACGTTCCACAATCATGCCATCTGAAATGCATACTGTATACACGTACACATGTAAACACATTGTGCGTCTAGAATTACTGCTTCTCTCCCACTCCACTCCCCGGCAAGCTCCCTCAGGCATCTGATGACCAACCCACTCTCTCCACCAGACAGGGGCAAGAAGCCAGAGGCCCTGCCAGCACAATGTACTGATACTGACAGTACTTAGCGTTATACTTATATATTTTGTTGTTGTTTTTTTCCCAATCTCCCAGGTCAACATATCTATGTGCAGACCTGCTACTCACAGTGCTACTGCTAGTGTCTGAACCTCCTTCATCAGTTCATGTGTTTTTTAACAAGCAGTAGATCAAATGTATTGCATGTTAAAGATCCTGTAATCAATGTCAGTTTTTGGTGGGTTATGGAAACAAGAACATAACCAGCATACACATCCCCCCAAAACAGAGTATGGCTGCCTACATGGCAGGATAAATAAACAAAACGGTCATATTCATACACATAAAGTGGTGTGTGTGTGTGTGTGTGTGTGTGTGTGTGTGTGTGTGTGTGTGTGTGTGTGTGTGAGTGTGTGTGTGTGTCTTACTCTGTGTGTGTGTGTGTGTGTGTGTGTGTGTGTGTGTGTGTGTGTGTGTCTGAAACCTGACTGAATGACACAGGAAACTAATGATGAGTGCCCAATGTCAGCTGCCATTTGGTTCTACCAAGGTAAGCAGCCAATAGTGCAAATGACTCCCTGCAGCTTGCAAAGTGCTTTGAGTCTGCTCTCTGACCAAATATAGGCGCTTTAACATAATGTCATAAGTATCCATTATTGAATTTATTCCATATCAATTATCATCATCATCATCAATATGTGTTGCCCATCTATCCATATAAAGCGTCTTACATCTAGATCTAAATCATAGAGGATTCACAGGCTAGAAAAAAAAAATCTAAGCTTTAATTAAAGCACTCACAAACACTCCCTGCTGCCTTTTACATTAGCTCCACCACAGGCACTGAATATTTCCCACCATCCTAAAAGTGGCTACCAAGGTTACAAATAGCTTTTTTCTTGTTGTTTTTGTTGTTCTTTTGTTGTTGTTGTTGTTGATGATTGTTGGGTTGTTGTTGTTTTTTTACAGAGAACAGCCATCGTTTGAATGTCAAAATCCTGATGAAGAAGTTGCTATTAATACACTGGTTGGAAAGTGAACTCTTGTTCTCTGTTTAGTTCATCAATGCCCTTTGGCACAAACTTAACATTTTCATGTTTTACATAATATTTAAGTCATGAATTATTTATTAAAAAAAAAAAAAAAAATTACCATTCATGACCTGTCACATCACATGTGTGAACACAAATGAGAGGGAGAGACAAGTCTGACAAATGCTGAGAGAGGCAGAGAAAGAGAGGCAGAGAAACAGAAAGACATGAGAGAGAGAGAGAGAGAGAGAGAGAGAGAGAGAGAGAGAGAGAGAGTGTGTGTGTGTGTGTGTAAAATGATATGTTTGGGTGGCAGGTGAGGGAAAGGCTTCAATGGAAAGACTAATCAATACGAACTGTTTACTGTAAATAACAAGTATGCGTAAATATGTGTCACTGCCAGCGTATTTCAGTGCACACATTTTATTTTATTTTATTACTCGATTAATTACTAAGAAATTATCAAGAATGCAGCAAACAACTTAACCTCCTTAAGTTCTTTTTTTTTCTTTTTTCTTTTTTCTCGCCTGTCTACAGAAAGAACAATGTCAAAAACTGCCAAATTAACCAAAGAATAAGGGCAGGCAGTTCAGTTTATATCAGAGACTTGTAAACCATTCATAAGCCTACAGTTCAGCCAACAGCAAAGTGAGGGATGTATGATTTATGGTTTAGAACTCTACCACAATGACAGTGGGACTCAAATTCTAGCCCAGATAGTTGTGACAACGATTGTTTCATCTGCTGTTCTGATAGTCCCACACCACTAGTACAGTGACTATCCTACAAAGTTGTACAACCCAGTCTGATGACAAACTGAAAGTCAACACTCACAACAGAACACTCAAAATAAAACAGTTCCAAAAATTACCAACTTGGTATTTAAAAAACACCGAAAAATACTTGATCTAAACTCATTATCATTGACACGGTATGGTACAACTTATACCTGAATATATTCTATAAAAGTTAAACTTAACAACAGAAAAATGTAGGTCCCCTGCTGGAGTCCGCATCAGTAGCTCACAGTGCACTGAGTACAGTATGTGTAATCAAAGATGCATTGTTGATTAACCTGATAAATGTCTATGGACCCAGTAATGGCAGAGAAATCTAGAGAGAAATCATTCAGCGTGTGTGTCGCTGTGCATGATCATGAAGAGTGCCTGTGTGTGCTGTGATGCCAGATTTTACTCACAATTCATACAAATCACAATGCAAATTCAGTCGTTCATCTTCTTCACAGTACCCCCAAAACAACACAGCAAAAAATACTCACCATAATAACAAAGGCAAACTTCAGAGAATACTACAGCAGCCTTTCACTTCCTTCACAGGAGAGCTGTTCATCTCTCGAACAATTTCAATAAACAGTTCGTTCACATTCTGCGTGCTTTTGGCAGAGGTTTCCAAGTAGGGGCACCCCCAGTGCTGGGCTAACGAAGCCCCTTCCGACACTGGCACTTCTCGCTGGTGTTCAAGGTCTGCCTTGTTGCCCACCAGGATCATGGGAATCCGGTCCTGTCCCTTCACTCGCTGAATCTGCTCGCGCATCGTCTTGATGTCTTGGAATGTCTGCAGCGTGGTGATGCTGAACACTATGACAAAACCTTGCCCATTTTTTATGTACAGGTCTCGCATGGACGCAAACTGCTCGGTGCCGGCCGTGTCCAGGATCTCCAGCACAGAGGGGGCACTGTCCACCTCGATCTCTTTCCGATAGAAATCTTCAATGGTGGGGTCATATTTCTCCATGAAGTTGCCAGAGACAAACTTGACTGTCAGGGCACTTTTGCCCACACCACCGCTCCCAAGTACCACCACTTTGTACTCCTTCATTGTGAATAAAGTTGCTGTTTCAGAAAGAAATAGGTGAAATGATCAACTGTACCACTTTTCTAAAACACCCTCCAAAGATCTAGACTGAGCTTGAAGCTGAAACACTGTACCACTTTCTAATTCTACAAATATGTCCTGAATCAGTGCTGAAACCAGCCATGAACCACTTCCTTCCTTTTGGGTTCAGTTATTTCATCCTCAAAGAGTACATCAGTGGATTTAACTCTTCATTACCTAACTATCCGGCACATCAACTGACGCATATACTCTTTGTGTTGTGATCTCAGTAAGGCTGTTATTTTCACAAGAAAGGAACAGGAACTTTAATATATATATTTTTTAAATCCAACTGGAAGGAAGTGTGGTCATCAGCAACACATGTGTGTGTGTGTCCTCGTGGTAAACGCTGCACAGGCTTGGCCACTCACTGATGACGCCAGAACACTGTCACTTCGGTTGTGTCGTCTGCTCAATCACACTCGGCCCTTCCTCAAAGTTTGCCGGAAACAGGTGGGTGGGTGGGGGTGTCCTTGTCGCGCGCGACCGCTTTGGTCCAGAACGCAAAATATCCCGGTTAGTGCATGTACACGAACACTAACCACCTACGTCTTCAGAAAAAAATGGTCTCATCCTACCATAAACTTGAGCTGCTGATGCCGACGCGACTGGTCGACAAGCACACAAAGCAGTGACACCGCGACACACTCCTCAAAATGGAGACTCCGAGCTTGAGAGGGTCGCACTTGTCAAAGTCTTGGAAACTTCTCAACACAGGCTAGTATCGTGTTCTGGGACACAAGTCGGCCAGTTTCATCAATACTTCGCCATGTGAGCGCCACGATTAATGTCTCGAGTGAAGCGAACGCGTGCTGACAAAGTTTGTTGTGTGCCCGATCAGGCGAACTCCAATGGTCGCCATCGTAGGCTGGGTCAGCTGGCAAGTCTTTCAAACTCCACATGAAAAGAGTTCTGTGGTGGCGTCAGCAGAATGAAACCACAGGTGCTTGGGATTTTTTTTTTCCCCTATTCACACGTGTACGTATTCTTTGTCGGTCTCTATAAATAGTTATAATCTTTATCTGCATGACTTTCCCATTTCTTTAATAATTATGGATCTTCAGTTTTCGACGATTTGATTTATAGCAGTTCCACAATATTGTATTGTATTGTATTGTACCGCATTTCTCTTTCAGTTTTTGTCACAACAGATTTCTCTGTGTGAAATTCGGGCTGCTCTCCCCAGGAAGAGCGCGTCGCTACACTGAGAGCGCCACCCATTTTTTTCTTTTCTTTTTTTGTAGGCCTCAGCACATATCGAGAAATACATTTTTTGGGAAAAAAAATTATTAATATATATATATATATATATATATATATGTTCACTGAAGCTCACAAACGATTAACAATTTTAAAAGTATCAAGCACGTAGGCCTCAGTACAGCTATAATGCAATTTATTTTCTGTTCCACTCAAGTTTGATTTTTCCTCCCCAAAATTATTCGAACATGGTCAGTCGAAAAGAACAAATAATATTTCAGATTACAAATAACCTCAGTGATGATGTGCTTGCACACACACACACACACACACACACACACACACTCTCTCTCTCTCTCTCTCTCTCTCTCTCTCTCTCTCTCTCCACTCTACACACACACACACACACACACACACACACACACACACACACACACACACACACACACACACACACACCGACATTAATTAATTGATATTATTAGAAATAATGTATCACATTAAATCGAGAAAGAAAAAACAAACAAAAGGAAGAAAGAAAGTTAATGGAAAATACTTGTAGAGAACGAACCAACTTATAACTGCATGCGTGACTGACCGACTAAAGACAAGCAAACGAACTTTTTAAAAAGTGTGTATTTAACGTGCCTATAGCTGTCGTTCGTTGTTCGTGTTGTTCCGGAGGCTTTTCCGTTGCTGAATCTCGTTTTGTGCACTGTGCGTGCTCCGATCCAGCAATTATACGTGTCCAAAACAACAATGGCCGCGAAGTGATGTAGTAAAGCTTGAGGCATACGACATTGCACAGCAACCACTTGGTTTCTTGTCAACGCATCTGCCACAATGACGCTGGTGTCCGTTGTGAGCAGGTTTATTCGGCTGTATTTGTTCAGCACAGAAATGATTGTGTTGGCGGCCTTCATCTTCATATTGTACAATTTCTTGCCACACGTCCCCATGTGGAAAATGATGCAAAGTGCTCGCGTGAAAATGCGCTTGAAAGTCGATGGACAGAACGGGACTGTCCCGAATGGACGAAAATATGTAGGAAAGGAACGGACTGACGACGTTTCTGGGGATAAAGACAGAGTCTCTTGGGAAATGAAACGAGAAAATGTGGGCGTGTTTGCTATCCAAGGGAGGCGCCCTCATATGGAAGATCGCTTCAATGTTGTGTCTGATTTTGAGCATACGGGAGCATCGATTTATGGCATTTTTGATGGGCACGGAGGCGAGGTTCGATTTATGTGTGTCCATGCGTGTGTGAGGTTTAAATCATAGGAAACAGTGTGTGATGTCGAGCGCTCCTTCAGAGCGTTTGTGTGCTCGGAAAGTGCTGCATACAGTAAAAGAAAGTGAGCGATAGATTGTCTGGTACAAAACATGTTTGATTAAAAGTCACACTCATAACCCACATAATGTATGATGGGTTTATTTCAATTATAAGATTTTTTTTATAAGTTGAATGTCTTTCTTGGTCCTCCAAAAGTGAGAATATACGTGAGGCTTGTCCCTTGCCTGGTAGAACAAGTTTGGCCTTTTCCTCGTCAATCCATGTCTTCAGCATGCAGCTTTGACACCCCTCTGTCTCACCTGCCTACTCTTTAACCCCATCTGTCTCCATTTTTATCCTCATATACACCACCACCACCACATTGCTTTCCACCTCTCAAGGAAGGTGACTGAAGGTTAAGGTACAAATCTGCCGATATACTGTCTTTGAGGGTCTGAGTTCAGATCCTTATATCACCCTTTCTCCCAAGTTTGGCTTGAAAATCAGTGTGTAGTCATTCAGGTGAGATGATAAACTGAGGTCCTGTTGTGCAGCATGCACCTAGCTCACAGAAAAAGGAACCATGGCAGCATACATGTTGTCCTCTTGCAAAATTCTGTTTAAGAAATCCACTCTGATAGGTACTGTGCATGCATTCGTGGCCTGACTAGAGCATTGGGACGGTTATGCTGCTGGTCAGGCATCTGCCTAGCAAATGTTGTGTGGCGAATGTGTATTATATATGCATTTGTCTGAACGTAATGATGCCCCCTTGAGAAACTAAAACTGTGTACATATATATATATATATATGTGTGTGTGTGTGTGCAGTTTGCAGCAGAGTTTGTGGAGAAGACACTGCTGAAGAGTCTGATGATCCGGCTCCTACAGGCGGAGAACGGACACAGGTCGCAAAGTGCCGGTCGCATGCTAACGGACCAGGTGCTGGAGGTGGATAAACAGCTACTGAAAGTGGCAAGGTCCACCATGCCTGTGGAAATCTCAGGTATGCTAAATACGTCAGTCTACATGCTTACTTTCATTGTGAGCGTACAAGCAAAGTCTGCCATGCCTGTAGAAATTTCAGGTATGGTATACCAGGGTTCGAATTTAACTTCTTTGTTTTTTGAGTGCCAGTCGGGCACGCGTCCGCCTAGGAAGCGAGAGAATCTGAGCTCGCTGGTTCGAATCACAGCTCAGCCGCCGATATTTTCTCCCCCTCCACTAGACCTTGAGTGGTGGTCTGGACGCTAGTCATTCGGATGAGATGATAAACCGAGGTCCCGTGTGCAGCATGCACTTAGCGCACGTAAAAGAACCCACGGCAACAAAAGGGTTATTCCTGGCAAAATTCTGTAGAAAAATCCACTTCAACAGGAAAAACAAGTAAAACTGCACGCAGGAAAAAATACAAAAAAATGGGTGGTGCTGTTGTATAGCGACGCGCTCTCCCTGGGGAGAGCAGCCCGAATTTCACACAGAGAAATCGGTTGTGATAAAATGAAAATGAAATGAAAAAAAATGAAATGAAATGAAATTTTTTTTAACATCGAAGATGGGAAATATCGTTCGTCGCTAACACACCATGAACATCAACATCCGATCACACACACACGTAAAGATGCTGCTCCGCTATGCGAGCCGCAGCAGACGACACTTTACATTTCAATCAGCTGCGTTTGAGCTTGCTTTCTTGGTGTGTCTTTTAATTAATTTTCTTTTGTCTCTGTCAATTTTTGAGTGCCAGCTGGGCACTCTTGACAGAAAATGTGCATGCCCAAGCCAACTTTTCATAGCATTTTGTACCCGGGCACCCGCTAAATTCGAACCCTGTATACACACACGTCAGTCTGCATGCTCACATACATTATGAGTGTAGTGGCAAGGTCTACCATGCCTGTGGAAATCTCAGTTGTTTGTATTTCTCTTTTTTCTCACAGCAGATTTCTCTTTGTGAAATTCAGGTTGCTATCCATAGAGCGCCACCCATGTTTTTTTGTATTTTTTCCTGTGTGCAGTTTTTATTTGTTTTTCCTATCAAAGTGGATTTTTTTAACTGAATTTTGCCAGGGACAACCCTTTTGTTGCCGTGGGTTCTTTTACATGCGCTAAGTGCATGCTGCACACGGGACCTCGGTTTATCGTCTCATCCAAATGACTAGCATCCAGACCACCACTCAGGGTCTAGTGGAGGGGGAGAAAATATTGGCGACTTAGCCGTTATTCGAACCAGCACGCTCAGATTCTCTAGCTTCCTAGGCGACGGTTTACCTCAAGGCCACCACAGTTACACTATACTGTATACATGACAGTCTGCACTGTGACTGTCTGTGTTGATATATCTGTGTATTACTTTACGGTTTATTTCATTTTCAAGAAGGTGTCAAAGGACTGAATTATGTAATGTATGCTACACCGCATCTGCTATTTTAACTCCCTCCGGATGATGGAACGTTATAGCGTTCCTGACCTAAGGTAGTGTTCCAGACAACAGAACACTACAGCGGTTTTGACATTTAAAATTTTTTTCGATGTTTTCCTCATGGGGTAGCATAAAAATCGCAGCTACACCAGGCATTGTGAACGTGTCAAGGGTCGAATAGAAAGTTTCTTTGTGAGGTTCTGTAACTATACACTCGCTGGCGAGCCAATAACCTTGGTACCCCACATGACAAGCTAATCAGCATTCGTATCGAAAATGGTGTCGCAGTCGGTACAAGTGGAAATTTTTGGAGCAAACTAGATCACGACAGCGGCTTTTTACTGCTGCTGAAGTGATTGAAATGCTTCAAACTGAAGGTTTTGACATCGACAAGGATGATGAAGACGTTAAATAAAGTATCTGCAGTGAAGAACGCTTCCAGCAAGAAGGTACTGACAGTGACTCAGCTTCTGAGGGCTGTGAAGAGAGGGAGGGGGGTGGGTGTACACACGACATGAGGAGACAGGTCAGTGGGTCAAGTATAGGGAGTTTCATTCAGTTACTTTGTGTTTGGTATTTTTTGTGATTTTTGTTTTTCCTAACCCAACAAATGGGTCGTCTGCAGGGGAAAGCAAGGGAGAAAACTATTCGTCCGGAGCGAGTTAAAACAAAAACAAAAACTTTTTAAAAAAGTTTTCAGATTGGTGGTGCCATTGTAGAACAAGTAAGGCGTTGGACCTGTAAAAGGGTCTTGAACCTTTCTTCGATCCACATGCTTATGGTCGTCTGGAAATTTCAGGTACCTTGTGTCAGTGTGCAGGCCCTGGCAAAGTGAGTGCCTGTGTTAGTGTGTGCACAATTATCTGTGTGTTAGTGTTACAGTTTTTCTCAACAATGTCTCACATATATATGCATAGGCACACACACACACACACACAACACACACATGCATGTATACACACTCTCTCTCTCTCCCATGTGAACATTTGACTTGAGCATTTTACTGTATATCACTTTTCTGAGACAGAAAGAGGCTATGGCCTTTAGCTTTATGAACAGACCATCTCCATCTCTGTCTAGCTCTCTTGCTATCAGTATATTGACCTTTTGTACTCATTTGTCTTGAGGGTTTTTTTTATCACAAACAACCACTGTCACTCTCACTCTCTTTCTGTTAGTATATTGACATTTTGTACACATTAACCTTAAGCTGTTTATCATAAACAAACCACGGTTACTCACACCATTTGATTTGATTTGATTTGATATTATGATATGACTCATGGTGTCCAGGCACAACGTCCCTTGTAGCCTTGATACAAAACTACACCCTATCATTAACAAACCACGGTTACTCACTCACACCATTTGATTTGATTTGATTTGATATTATGATATGATTCATGGTGTCCAGGCACAACGTCCCTTGTGGCCTTGATACAAAACTACACCCTGACTGTGGCCAATACCGGAGACTCTCGGGGCGTCATCTGTGATAAAAACGGCAAAGTCATCCCCCTGTCCTTCGATCATAAACCTCATCAGGTAAGGCTGTCGCGTTTACAAGAGCGGGTGGGAGGTAAATCTGTTTGATGGTAAAATTCCTTTTAATTACACATACTTAACTCACTCAGTACGGCCAGTCCTCTCTTCTCCTCCACACAGACCCCTTGGATGTCCAGTGGGTGTCTGAATGACCCAACCTTTAGCTTCCGTCGTCAGAATTGTGGTATTCTTTGTCAACATTCACCTCTCCAGTGTAAGAGCCTTCCGCTTGCAATATTTTGATGATGGTAATTGGGGTGAAACGCTGTTAACGTCGTCTCTTTCGCCGTTCGTATGGAGAGAGTTAACCGTGACCCACTAGTGCAGACTCCGGCAGGGGTCTGACATTCATGTCCTGTGCGAACTACTATCCGCTATGCTACGGCCAATAACCTCCCGGAAGTAGGTAACCTCCCCTTTGCCCCCCTGACCAGCGCCCTCCTGTTCCTGTGCTCTTCATACGGCTAAGTTTTTCGTATTTTCTGTCTGTCTGTCAATTCCTATCATCCCTCTCTCCTTTGACCATAAACCTGATCAGGTTAGACAGTCTCGTAAAGCTTTACAAGCCAGGAAGGGAGGTAAATTTATTTGATGGTAAAAATCCAGTCATCCCTCCTCTCCTCATCAGGTAAGACTGTCACATAAAGCTTTTACAAGCCAGCGTGGGTGGGAGGTAAATCTAATTGATGGTATTATCCAACGAAGACATGAACTAGAAGATAACGGAAAGTTTAGCAAGCGGTTGTATTTTTTTTTCTCAGTAGGTGAATTCAGTATTAGTTTTTACCTTCACCTTCACCTATCCTGTAGTCTTGTGGACTGTTGGGGCGCCACAGGTGATCTGGCAACCAGCATCCTCCAATCCTCTCGGTTTTCTGACCTCCTGATTGTATCGCTCAACCTCAAGCCCGTCCATTCTGGGATGTTGTCCTCCCATCTCTTCCTCTGTCTGCCTCTCCTTCTCCCTCCTTGCACTGTGCCCTGCAGGAATGTCTTGGCAAGCCCTGATGATCTCATGACATGGCCATACCATTTGAGCTTGCGTCTCTTGACCAAGGTCAACAGGTCTTCGTTGGGCCAAATGACTTGCCTGATTCTGTTTCGAACTTCTTCGTTCGTGATATGATCTTTGTAGGAGATGCCCAGGAGTCTTCGAAAGCATCTCATCTCAGTGGGCTGTATTCTCTTTTCTATTTCAGCTGTTAAGGTCCACGATTCACATGCATACAAGAGTATTGATGTCACCAGGGTACGCATCAGTCTGATCTTTGAGCCGAGTTTTTACAGTTGAAGAAATGTAGCAAACAAGCATGTTTTTTACTTCAAGTATATGATTTTTGACTCACTTGTGTAAACAAAGTGAGTCTATGTTTTAACCCGGTGTTCGGTTGTCTGTGTGTGTGTGTCTCCGTGTGTCTGTGTGTCCGTGGTAAACTTTAACATTGACATTTTCTCTGCAAATACTTTGTCAGTTGACACCAAATTTGGCATAAAAATTGTCAGTTGACACCAAATTTGGCATAAAAATAGGAAAAATTCAGTTCTTTCCAGTCATCTTGTTTAAAACAATATTGCACCTCTGGGATGGGCACAAAAAAATAAAGAATGAAGCCTAATTATACGCAAACTGCGTTTACTGTTATATTTATATTTTTTGTATTCTCTAAACTTGGCACTTTGATCTGATATTCTGACCCAACAACAAGAGCAGTCATTATTATCATTTTCTGTTCAAACAGGAACTTCTTTTGCTCAGCATGGAAGTTTTATTTATTTTGCAAACGTTTTTGGTGCAGATAGTAAAAAAGGGAAATTACTCTGTAATGAATGCTAGGGGACTTAATTTACTTTAAACTGATCTTTCTCATCTTAAACATTACATTTTGAAATTATACTCAATACATAAAAAGCTTGGATTTTTATACTCAGTACATAAAAAGCTTGGATTTTTATACTCAATACATAAAAAGCTTGGATTTTTTTTTTTTTTTAAGTGTATCACAAGTGAGTCTTGAAGGCCTTGCCTCTCTTGTTCGTAATGAAATGATGATAAAGGTAATGGAGACGGACATCCTCACCTTCCAGAATGCAAGTTTGTGGCTTTTGCAGTAAAAGTTACACACATCATATATACATTCAGGTGCAACATACCATAGGGATGATACACCAAAAAGCATACATCTAGAAACATGCAAACACATGCACACAGATGCAGAATCACACACACACAGGCAGGCACACACACACACACACACACACACACACACACACACACACGCTCTTTCACCCACACTTCCTCACACACCAGAATTTCATGAAACACACAAGTCAGTAAGATGCTCGCTAGCCAGCGGGACAAAGGGGAGGTTATCGGCCGTAGTTTCATTTTCTCCGCATAGGCGGATAGTAGTTTGCACAGGACAGGAATGTCAGACCCCTGCCGGAGTCTGCACTAGTTGGGTCACAGTAAGTATGTTATTTAAACGTAATTTTAGATAGAAAATTTCCTTTCAGGAGCTGTTGCTTACTACTGGACCAAGACAGGAGAAACACACACACAGACACACATACACGGACGCACGCACGCACGCACACACGCACACAAAACCAATAAAGACTTTGCAGATCTGATTTAACTTCTCAGACACTAAGTCTAAATAGTTACACCATAATCCCTGCTAAACCCCCCCCCCCCCCCCCCCCTCCCCCCCAATCCCCCTTTTCAGGTGAAGGAACGCATGCGCATCCAGCAGGCCGGAGGCTTCATCAGCTTCAATGGGGTGTGGCGGGTCGCCGGGGTGCTGGCGACCTCCCGCGCCCTGGGCGACCTCCCCCTGAAGGAAAAGCGCCTCATCATCGCTGACCCCGACATCCTGACCTTCGACCTCACCCAGCTGGAGCCCCGCTTCATGATCCTGGCCACGGACGGCCTGTGGGACTACTTCAGCAACGAGGAGGCGGCCGCCTTCGTGTCGGACCGCCTGTCGGAGCCTCACTTTGGCGCCAAGAGCCTGGTGCTGCAGGCGTATTACCGTGGCTCCTTGGACAACATTACTGTCATGGTGGTGGACCTGTCGAAGCAGCAGGCCGGTCAGTACCAGCACTACAGCCGAGGGAGGTCGGAGGGCAAAGAGTGAATGGGGTCGGGGGGGGGGGGGGGGGGGGGGGGTCGAAGTTTTGTGTTGGCATTACGTGTTTTAATGAAGTGTTTTGGTTTTTCTTTTTTTTTTTAGGTTTTTGTTTGTTTGCTTTTGTGGTGATGGTGGTGGTGGTGGGGTTGTTTGTACCGTGGGAGGTCGGAGGGTAAAGAATAAAAGGGGGGGAGGAGGTTGTGTGTAAGGGGTCGTGTTGTCTTGCATTTTGGTGAAGCGGTTGTCTTTTTTTTT
Source organism: Babylonia areolata (assembly GCF_041734735.1). Classification (NCBI taxonomy): domain Eukaryota; kingdom Metazoa; phylum Mollusca; class Gastropoda; order Neogastropoda; family Buccinidae; genus Babylonia; species Babylonia areolata. The sequence goes on along the minus strand of NC_134888.1, from coordinate 1,973,084 downwards.
TCTTTTTTTTTTCTTTTTTGTAGTGGTGGTGGTGAGGTTGTTGGTATCACAGGAGGTTTGAAGATAAAATGTAAAGAATGTGTGGTGGTGTTTTTTGTTGTTGGTTTGTTTTTTGTGTTTTTTTTTCTTTTCTTTCTTCCTTTTTTGTGATGAGGTCAGTTCCACAGGACGTGGAAGGGTAAAGTGTAATGGTTATAGTTTATTGAGGAGTGGATGGTTTATTGAGGAGTGGATTAGGGAGGGGTTGGGGGGGAGGGGAGGATTAGTGGTAAGGACAGTAGTAAGGTCAGCTTCAAGTGTAGGGGTTGTGTTTGGTTTGGTGAAGTTGTCAGTTGTGGCTGTTACTTGTTTGAAAGTTGTTGGGTTTTTTTTTGTCTTTTTCTTCTTTACTGGCTTGTTTGTTTGTTGTTTGTTTGCTGTGTGGTTGGTGTTTGTCTTTCTGTTAGGTTGGGAAAGATGGAAATTGGTGAAATGGAGAGACTGCGTGTGTGTGTGTGTGTGTGTGTGTGAGAATTCACTGGTGATGTGTGTGTGTGTGTGTGTTGTTGTTGTTGTTGGCTTGAAGGGTATGGTCATATCTTTCGTGACTTTTACAGAACGGTTTTCACATAGGCTTCTGTCTGAAAAGAAACTGGTATTTTAATTCAGTGCCACACGAACAACAAATGCTAGTTGTTAGTTGTTGTTGTTGTTCTTTTTTTACTAATGCCTTGAGGAGAGGATAATATTCCAGCCGAAAATCTTGTGCAGGGTTTTTGAGACCTTTTTCACATGCATTCCTTTAAAAAAAAAAAAAAAAAAAAAAGTGCTAAAACAGTATCTCCTCTCTTTTGCTGTTGGTGTCCATTTTGAGTTCCAGTGTTCTAAGCTGATGCTGCTGAATGAATAAGTTAGGCTGAGATAGCACACATGCACACACGCATGCATGTATTGCATACACACACACCAGACACACACACAACAGAGTCACACACACACACACACACACACACACACACACACACACACACACACACAGTGAGTCTCGCATGCACACATGCTTCTCAGTCACTCAAACACACGAATGCTTGTTGTCATTCTCAGCTGTTGTTTATTTACTGTAGTCTTTTCGCACTCGTTATTTCTCTTTTTAGACTTCCAGGAAATCAATACACCATGCATTTGTTCAGATATAATTTCAAAATCGGCCCAACACTCTGCTTATATCACAGATTGACATAAGTTTTACATTTGGGCCAGCAGCAAAGTGAGAGCTGTATTATCAGTGGTTTCTCCAGTCAATGGGAAATCATTTCAGCTTAGTCTTTTGTGAAGGACTATGACTCTCAAACTAGGAGGCAAAATTGCACTGGTTTTTAGTGCTGCAGCCTTGTGGGCTAGTTGGCCTTTGGGAACCATCCCAACGCCAACTGTCCTAAAACCCTCTTGGCCGAGAGAGTGGAGATGTAACTTTGGCAAGACACTCTCCACTATAATCAAATTCTAGCCCAGATAGTCGGAACAGCAGTTGCTTCCTCTGCTGTTCTGATGGTCATAGTCGGACACGACTGACTATCATATAATTTCAAAAGGAATTATCAGGATTTTAGGGCGGAGGAGGAAAGCCAGTATCAAGATAGAAAGCATCTGGTAAAAAGATTTACAAGCCTTAAGGAGGAGTGCTTGACTTGAAAGAATTTGACTAATTTCCATCGCTTTTTTTTTTTTTTTTTTTTTTTTTAGGTTAACTGAATTGCGACCCAGACATTATTATATAAAACTGATTCAGTTAGGGTCAATAGTTTTTGCTGAAGTACTTATATGTTTATAATAGTCAAATGTTTGTTTTTGAAACTGGAACTTGTGACTGCTCCTGGAAGTAAGATTGGTGTGATTTTCTAGTTAAAAAAAAAAATTGTAGAAAATGTCAACGAAACGAAGAGGGCCATTGGTAGGTTTTTCTCCTTTTTTTTTTTCCTTCTTCTTCTTCTTCTGAGTTGTAATATTTAATATTGATATTTTATAGATTTTAGTGTTGTGCTAACTTTGAGCAAACACTGTACCTTTGACACACATGAACGTAGTTGACTTACAGGTGTTCACAGTTCAGGGTTTGTTAAAACAGTCTGGAAAAGTCTTGGAAAAAGAACAGCAGAGAGCTGGAAAAGGTTTGGGGAAAATATGATTTTCCTCTTTTGGGTCAGAAATATTCTTGGAATTTTTTAACACAGCCCCTAGCCATGACCATTCAACAAAGAGCTTGATGTATTGGAAATAATAATGATTATAATGTTACTAATAATAATAAGAAGAAGAATGATGATAATGATAAAACAGTAGTATAAAAAAAATAAAAAAGAAATTTTAAGTGATGAAAATTGAACATTGATACTAGAACATCTTCCATTCAGTTTCATAAGCGGTGTATCAGACTTTTTTTTTTTTTTTTTTTTTTTTTTTTTTGTCCATTGTGGCTTTGTGTTTGGTATGGAAAGTTTTCAGTCTGGTCTGACAAAGGTGTGGAGAAAAAAAAAAGTATGGAATTTTGTTTGTTCACCTCTTAGGGGGGGCCCCTGATTCTATTGATCTGCACTGTTCACGCACATGAATGTACAGTTGTTGTTGTTGTTTTTGTGTGTGTGTGTGTGTGTGTTCATCTGGTGTAAATAACTTGAGCTTAATGTGTTCAGGGAAAGAGCAATGGCTGTAAATACTGTCTATATAATCTGGGAAAGGTTGTGGACAAGAATACTTACTTAGAAAACCAAATGTGAGCTTCGATGGAAAGATTGAGAAAGGATTCCATGTCACATTATTATCGTTTTATGCCTGCAAACGAGAAGGATCTGGAAGAAGACTGTGGGAGCATGAGAAATCTCAAAGAGGCTTTTTGTGATTGTAGTTTTGCTTCATTTGTAAACTTGTGCGAAATGTTCCTCTCATTTTTTTAAGGTAACCTCTTAGAATTTGATCGATACATGTTTAGCTCTTCTCTGTTGTTGAAGAGGGTGACTTCTCCACACGTCTGAAATCGTAGAGGATGATTAAGCCCTCACTTCAAAGTCTTGGAGAGAGTCTTTTTTTTCCGGGAGACCGGAAAACCTAACTGCAATTATTATTTTTCTCATTAATCTAGTTGCAGCCACTCTCCCAAGTTTGTTGTGGCCAATGGCCAAAACTGGCTGCTGCAACATACTTGATACTGATCCTAATGTTTTATAACCTCTTGTTTTACTGAAGGGACTTACCTGTGACATTGCTAGGTAAGTTCAGGGTGATTTTTTTTCCCCCTTGAACGTGTAAAGCAGTGAAGAATGTTACAACAGCAGACGACAGAAACGGAAGGGATTCCCCTTCACTGTCTAAATGAGGCTGCACCAGAGGATTTAACCAATCAGAGGCGTGCTTTTAAACTACAGTGATGAAACAAGGCTATTTATAGCATGAATGGTTCAAACTTGTGGTACATATGCTGGCATGCACATATGGTCAGTGACTTCTCAAAAACGTATCTATGATATGTGGTTTCAGTTTCAGTTTCAGTAGCTCAAGGAGGCGTCACTGCGTTCGGACAAATCCATATACGTTACACCACATCTGCCAGGCAGATGCCTGACCAGCAGCATAACCCAATGCGCTAAGTCAGGCCTTGAGAAAAAAAAAAAGAACTACTACTAATAATACTAATATGTATAAGGCACAAAAACTTGATGAAGTCAACTATAAGCGAACAAAATAAAATAAAATGAAATAAATAAATCAGTAAATAAATAATAATAATATAATTTAAAAAATAAAATAAAATAAATAAATGAATGAATAATAATAATAATAATAATAATAATAATAATAATGCTAATAACAATAAGATAAATAAATAAAATAAATAAATAAACAAAAGAGACAACAATGATGATAAATGGTAGGTGGAGTCTTAGAGACTGAATGCCCTTTCTGGTTTTACGTTTTAAAGGTATGGCCCATGAAATGAGGTTTTAGAAAATGGAAAGAAAAGTGGAACTTGAAGTGTGTGAAGGATGCATCTCGTAGCATTTGAATGGAGAAGACAGTAAAAAAAAAAAAAAAAATTGAATGAATGTATTTGCAAATTATGTTTGGTTTGAATCCACCACACTTCTTCAGTTTAGGGATATTTGACTGTGAAGAGATAATGGTTTGTTTTTTTTTAGAGCACATTTTATGATAAGAATATAGTTTAAAGGAATGTGTTCAGTGCAAGACGCTCTCTGTCAACTTTGTGTGTGTGTGTGGACTCAGGGAGGGAGAGTTTCTTTTTCTTGCGAGTGATTGATGAAAATGATGTGCACCATGACGTACTTCTAAATTGGTATCTTCTGCATTTCCTCGCCTGAAAAAAAAAAAGAGAAAGAAAGAAAGAAAGAAGAAAAAAAACAAGGAAGCATAATGTTCATGAAGCATAATGTTCAAAGAAACAAACCAAAAAACAAAAAAAAGAAGACAAAGAAGAAAAGGTCCTGAAATATTTCGGGAGTCATACACACACACACACACACACACACATACGCACTCATACATCAATGACCCATTTATGCATCTCAGTGGGTCGTGTTCACAGAAGATTAAATGAAATGTTGTTCCTTTCTTTTCTTCAGCAGCCTGGAAATTATAGTGGGCAGAAAAGATCTTACATGGATGGTATGTAGTTAGCTGAACTGTGATATTGTGCACACGTAATCCTCACTGACACGCATGACGTGTAGCGTTACTAATATTTTGTTCCAAAGAGTGTCCGCGAATCGATTGCGATCGTGCCTTAATTTTAGCCCGATCGAGCTACATAATCATGCGACCTGTTTGAAGGCATAATTAGACAAACAAGGACGCCAAAGAATCGATAGACAGATAGAAAATACAAAAAAACTTGACCATATGCAGTGCACAGGAACAGGTGTCGAGATGGCTGCCGTCAAAAGAGGGCGCTAGCTAGCGGGACAATGGGGAGGTTACCTACTTCCGGGAGGTTAGCGGCCGTAGTTGCTTTCTTTTTCTCCGCATAGGCGGATAGTAGTTTGCACAGGACAGGAATGTCAGACCCCTGCCGGAGTCTGCACTAGTTGGGTCATGGTAAGTATGTTATTTAAACGTAATTTTAGATAGAAAATTTCCTTTGTTGGACGTGAAATATTTTGTGTACCCTGTGGGGTTTTCTAAACTGAGCTAGAGGACAGACAGTTTTATCATGGAGGCCTCGAGAAATGTACGAGGGTAGGTGAAGGCGGAACGAAATAATTTTTCATTATTGTTGGTTGACTTGGTTGAGAGAAATTGGGAAACAGTTTCATGCTTTTAGTCTGGAGGTTATGGGTGTGTATTCAGTGTTGTTTCAGTCTCCAGCACCCTTTAGGCAAAAATTTAAAAAGCACTACAAGCATATACTAGCTGTGATGGCCTAGAGGTAACACGTCTGCCTAGGAAGCGAGAGAATCTGAGCGTGCTGGTTCGAATCACGGCTCAGCCGCCGATATTTTCTTCCCCTCCACTAGACCTTCAGTGGTGGTCTGGACGCTAGTCATTCGGATGAGATGATAAACCGAGGTCCCGTGTGCAGCATGCACTTAGCACACGTAAAAGAACCCACGACAACAAAAGGGTTGTTCCTGGCAAAATTCTGTAGAAAAATCCACTTCGATAGGAAAAACAAATCAAACTGCACGCAGGAAAAAATACATAAAAATGGGTGGCGCTGAGAAACAGAGAAATCTGTTGTGATTAAAAAGAAAAACAAAAACAAAAAAAAAACAACCAAAAACAAAACATTTTTCTTCTATAGACAGTATTGGAATTTGTTGCATGCATTGATAGGCAAACGAACGGAGCTATTATGTGTTGGGTGGCCTGTCAGTTGCTGTAATTTTTCTTCAAAAGAAGGAGCTCTGTATTGTTTCGTGATTTGCTTTGACCATTTCATTCGTTTATTATCATGGTTTGTTACACAATGAAAATACGTTGACGCATTCACCGGTGTCATAAGGACCTCATGGCCAGCGATGTCAAAGCATCTAGCGTCCAGCGCCCTTTAGAGAAAACAGTGGCGGCAGAGTTTGTTGAATTAGCAGACAAAGTAGTTGGTTAATTTGATTCAGATTGTGTGAATGACCTCGTGGACTGCTGGCCTTGTGGTAACGCGCCTTCCCAGGAAGCGAGAGCGCACTGGTTCGAATCCCACAGTCAGCAGTATTTCCTCCCCCTCCAATAGACCTCCACTGGATCTCGTGTGCAGCATGCATTTAGTGCACGTGAAAGAACCCACAGCTTCTTCTTCTGCGTTCACTCGTATGCACACGAGTGGGCTTTTATGTGTATGACCGTTCTTTACCCAGCCACGTAGGCAGCCATACTTCGTTTTCGGGGGTGTGCATGCTGGGTATGTTCTTGTTTCCATAACCCTCCGAACGCTGACATGGATTACAGGATCTTTAACGTGTGTATTTGATCTTCTGCTTGCGTATACACACGAAGGGGGTTCAGGCACTAGCAGGTCTGCACATATGTTGACCTGGGAGATCGGAAAAATCTCCACCCTTTACCCACCAGGCACCGTCGCCGTGATTCGAACCCGGGACCCTCAGATTGACAGTCCAACGCTTTAACCACTCGGCTATTGCGCCCGTCGAACCCACAGCAACAAGAGGGCTGTCCCTGGCAAAATTCTGTAGAAAAATCCACTTAGATGGGAAAACAAATGAATTGCAGGCAGGAAAAAATACCCCCAAAATGGGTGGCGCGCTCAGTGTTGCTGTAGCAATGCACTCTCTCTGGGGAGAGCAGACCAGATATCACACAGAGAAATCTGTTGTGACGAAAAAGAGTAATACAATACAATACAATGCAATACAATACTATACTATACTATACTATACTATACTATACTATACTATACTATACTATATATTGCAGGCTGTTCATGGGTTTGTATACATTTATTCACTATTGTTTCACTGTCCAGTATTGTTTAGAGAAAACAGTGGAGGTCAGAGGTTGTGGAATGAAGACGTGCAGTGGTTGGTTAATTTGGTTTCGGTTGTGTGGAAAAGATTGCTGGTTGGTTCACATCGTTTGTTCCGTGGTTAAGTAAGTCGGTTTAACGACATGCATACCATTATTTCCTTGCTGCTGCTAGTGGTAGTGACTGCTGCTAGTGGTAGCCATACACTCACACACACACACACACTGTTACAGGTTTAACGTAATCAGTTCATCACTGATGAACACACACACACACACACACACACACACACACACTTACTGATTCCTAATTCATCCACACACCATAACACATGATGATGATGCAGACATATCTATAGATGTTTTTGTTTTGGTTGGTTTGTTTCTTTGTTATCATGAACATTACGCTTCCTTTTTTTTTTTCTTCTTCTTCTTTCTTTCTTTCTTTCTCTTGTTTTTTTCAGGCGAGGAAATGCAGAAGATACCAATTTAGAAGTACGTCGTGGTGCACATCATTTTCATCATCTATCTATTTATTTTTATTTTTGTACGCTTATAGTTGACTTCATTAAGTTTTTGCACCTTATAAATATTATTATTAGTAGTAGTAGTTCTTTTTATGTATTTATCTATTATTTATTTATTTACTTATTTCTTTTTTTAAAAATAAATTTTATATATATATATATATATATTTTTTTTTTCACTACCACTATAGATCTATAGATCTGTCTGCATCATCATCATGTGTTATGGTGTGTGGATGAATTAGGAATCAGCAAGTACGTGTGTGTGTGTGTGTGTCATCAGTGATGAACTGATGACGTTACACCTGTAACGGTGTGTGTGTGTGTTTGTGTGTGTGTGTGTGTGTGTTCATCAGTGATGAACTGATGACGTTACACCTGTAACGGTGTGTTTGTGTGTGTGTGTGTGTGTGTCATCAGTGATGAACTGATGACGTTACACCTGTAACGGTGTGTTTGTGTGTGTGTGTGTGTGTTCATCAGTGATGAACTGATGACGTTACACCTGATACAGTGTGTGTGTGTGTGTGTGTGTGTTCATCAGTGATGAACTGATGACGTTACACCTGATAGAGTGTGTGTGTGTGTGTGTGAGAGTGAGAAAGAGGGAGAAGAAATTCTTCTGTTCGAAATTGAAAAGAAGTTATGTTGCTTGCCTATGTACTTAAATAAAAGGTATCGGTGAAGTCTGGACACTTGTACAGTGTTGCCAGTGATGATGTGAACATTTTTTTTTCTATTTGTCTGCCTTAATACGCAGTGTTGATGAAATGAGTTTACAGGTGTACATACATGTTTTGAAGTAACTAAATGTACATATCCAGTAAATATCTGGATTGTTCTTCATTCATCAGTGCTGATATTCCTGTTCACGTCTGTGAGAAACTTTCATACAAGAGACGTTTGTATCTAAGATTTTTGCACTTTTATCTAAGAGAAGAGAATTGGTGTTCTGTGGCGTCTCCGACTTTTGTAACGTGGAGGAGACTTTGCGAGATTTTTTCACTTTTATCATAGTTGTCTTGTCGCATGGCGTTTTCTCACATTCCTGTGGTCTTGTTATGTTGATCAGGGTTGATTTGTTGAACTGCTGATGCCTTTTGTTTGATGGCCATAAGAACCAAAGCGATACGTTTTCGGCTTTCAGTGTTATCATCACAGGCTTTTGAGGAAATTCCACTGGTGCAATTTTTCAGATGATTTTTTTTTTTTTTTTTTTTTTTTTTTAATCAGCACTAGTGCTTACTGGCCATATATCCTGTCATGCTGGTTTTCAGAGGTCATGTTATTATTATGAGGATAACAATTTGAAAAGAAAGAGGAAAAGGTTTTTGCCTGATGTTGAAAATGTTGGGGCGGCATTTTTTAGTTTGTGTTTGATTTTTATTTAGTGTTGTTGTGACAGTTTAGTCAGTTGATGGGTGTTTACTAGCAAGTTGGTTTGTTTCTGTTTGTTTTGTTGGTTGTTTTTTTTTTGGTGGGGGTGGGGGGTAGGAGGGGGTGTGTGTTTTTTTCAACACGGGGTGATCAGTGTCAGTCTTGTTTGGTTCCGATGGCAGTTTGTCATTCAGAGTCAGCTCCAGTTAATAATTGCTTGATTATACATACATTTAATTTTAACACGTCTTCTTCACACACACACACACACACTTTCTCTATCTCTCAATCTCCCTCTCTCTCTCTTTCTCTCTCTCATTCAATATACTCCTTGTTCTATTATTTTCAGCAGAAGAGCTCAGTTGTTTCTAGTCATACCGTGCAGTTTGCAAACCCAGGGCATTTGCACAATGGTGCTTGTTATTATTATCATAGTTATTTTTTATATGAATTGCAGGGCTTTTTTTCTTCTTCTTCTTCTTCTTTGTTTAAAAAACAAATCAGAATTGAATTATATAAACTTGTAAACTACTTTGAAAAGGAGATTAACAAGACCCAAGAAAATTGTATATATATATGTGTTAATAGATAGCAAGTTTGTGGACAACCACCAGTCTTATGTATGTATATGACACAGATGGACCTGTAATCAGTAATATAAATTGTAATCATTATTTATAAACTCGAGGGGAAGGGGTGTAGGGTGCTATGCCAGGGGCTCATTCGGTTGTAAATACTCCATCTCGCTCACTACGATCGGCTTCGGATCCACTCTGTGTACGCATACCCAGATTCAAAAACTGGACTGTTGGCCGCCGTTCTTTCTCAGTCTCTGGACCTTGCGATTGGAATGAACTTCCTCTTTCGCTTCGTCAAGTCTCCACACTCAGCTCTTTCAAGTCTGGCCTTAAAACCCACCTCTTCCCAAAACAGCCTCCCTTCCCTGCCTCTTCCTTGTCTTCAGTTTCTCCAGTTTTAGAGTTATGCATGCATGTGAATGACTGGTGCGAAAGCGCTTTGATTTGTCTCTGCACAAGATTCAGCGCTATATAAATACCATTATTATTATTATTATAAATAGAATTGCTCAATCTAGAAAATCTGTACTATACTGCATGCTTTCTTGTTTTTTTGTCATTTGTTTTCTTTTTTTTTCCTGTAGTCATATTTTGGTCTTCATTTATTCATTTATGTATTTATTCATTGAAATGTTTTTTTAGATAGACAACTCAGACATTTTATCCCTCTGTCTGGATTTGACGGTTGGGCATTTTTCACAAGTTGTATTTTTTGGCACCCGGGAAATGCAGAGTGATGGCCCAGAGGTAACGCGTCCACCTTGGAAGCAAGAGAATCTTGAGCGCGCTGGTTCGAATCACGGCTCAGCCACCGATATTTTCTCCCCCTCGACTAGACCTTGAGTGGTGGTCAAGACGCTAGTCATTCGGATGAGACAATAAACCGAGGTCCCGTGTGCAGCATGCACTTAGCGAACGTAAAAGAACCCACGGCAACAAAAGGGTTGTTCCTGGCAAAATTCTGTAGAAAAATCCACTTCGATAGGAAAAACAAATAAAACTGCAGGCAGGAAAAAAAAAGAAAAAAAAAAAGGGTGGCGCTGTAGTGTAGCGACACGCTCTCCCTGGGGAGAGCACCACGAATTTCACACAGGGAAATCTGTTGGGATAAAGAGAAATACAAATACATATGTGAGTTTCCCGTTGATTGTTTCTGGCAGTTTATTTCCATTGTTGTTGTATTGTTTAAGATTACAATATGATTTTGGCGTTGGAATTGTCATTTTTTGTGATTTGTGTTGAATTGTTTAAGGAAACTATATGATGAGTGTCTTGAAATTGACATTTTCATTTGTCTTAAGAATACTATTTTGCGTTTCGTGTTGTGTTGTTTAAGATTACTATATAATTCCTGCGTTCAATTATTTTTTGTTGTTTTAAGATTGGTGTATAATTTGTTTGTTGAAATGGTTGTGTTGTTTAAGAATACTATGTGATAAGTGTTTTAAAATTATTTTCTGTTGTTAAAGATTACTATATAAGTTGTGTGTTGAAATTATTTTGTGGTTTGTGTTGTATTGTTTAAGATTACTATATAATTAGTGTCTTGAAATTATTTTCTGTTGTTAAAGATTACAATATAATTCTTGTGTTGAAATTGTTATTTTGTGGTTTGTGTTCATTGTTTAAGATAACAATATAATTACTGAATTAGTGACTTGAAAATATTTTCTGTTGTTAAAGATTACTGTATGATTTGTGTGTTGAAATTCTTATTTTGTGTTGTATTGTTAAAGGTTACCATATATATGGGAGGGTGGAAGGTGGTGGTGGGGGGGGGGGGCATCCCTAGTGACATTCCTTGGGGTCAGGTGCTTGAATACAGTTGTCGCTGTTTCTTGTTTGTTTGCTTTTCCAGGCCTCTGTGTGTGTGTGTGTGGTGTGTGTGCACACGCATGTAGTGTGTGTGTGTGGTGTGTGTGGTACATGTGTGTGTGGTGTGTTTGTGTGTGTGGTGTATGTGTGTGGTGTGGTGTGTGTGTGTGTTTTCCTTCCACATTCGTAGGCCTCGACTCCCACATTCATTCCTGTCTCTGTGTGGGCTTGTACGTGCATGGCTGTAGTGTTTTAACCCTGTCACATAGGCACCCATACTCTGTTGTCCTTGAGGGTGCATGCTTGGTATGTTTGTGTTTCCATAACGGTAACCCACCAAACATTATGTTTGTGTTTCCATAACGGTAACCCACCAAACATTATGTTTGTGTTTCCGTAGCTCACTAAACATTGGCCTGGATTACAGGGCCTTTAACCTTAAAATACTTGTTTGATGTTTTGTGTGTGTGTGTGTGTGTATGTATATGTACACACGAGGAGAGGGGGTGGGGGGGGGGGGGGGGTAAGGTACAGCTGGGTCTATATATATTTACATATTTATGCTTATCTGGGAAGTTGGAAATATCTCCAGCCTTAACCCACCAGGCTTCAACACCAGGAAGCGAGCCGAGGACCCCCGAGAGTTGAAGTCTGTCTTAACTCACTCAGTACGGCCAGTCCTCTCTTCTCCTCTACACAGACCCCTCGGATGTCCAGTGGGTGTCTGAATGACCCAACCTTTAGCTTCCGTCGTCAGAACTGTGGTATTCTTTGTCAACATTCACCTCTTCAGTATAAGACCGTTCTGCTCGCAATATTTTGATGATGGTAATTGGGATTAACGTCATCTCTTTCGCCGTTCGTATGGAGAGAGTTAACCATTCGCCTGTTATGCCTGTCTTTTCTCTGTGTGTGTGTGTGTGCAGGTTTCATGCCTTTGTTGTTTATGGTGTTTTGTGTTTGCGATGTTTCCAGTCCTGAGGTGTTGGCCCTCTGCTATAGAAAGAGAAGAACGGCCAGTCAGTAAACATAAAACACAATGTAAAGCAGATAAATAAATAAGTAAATACAGGAAAGAACAGTTTTGGTGTTGAAGTAAGAAGACATTTTGTCCTTTGTGACTGAGAGAAAAGTACACTCACACAAAAAAAAGGGCAAATACCTAGGTGGGTATTTTGTCCAAAATCTTTGACATTACACTTTTTATAATGATTAATTCAGCTTATGTTTATTTGTGTACATATGGAGAAACAATTTGCCATCTATGTTTTAATTTGATCTGCTCAGCCATACGAGTGTCCCGGGGGCATGGTATTTCACCGATTACAGTGTACATTTTGTTGCCATGAAGTTATGTTCTTGTATTATTTATCTGCAAAACTGTGATTCCTTTCAAGTCATATGTGCTGGTTTACACATGTGGTTGCATGGGCGTGGCTGTTGAACTTTGATTTTTCAGGTGGAATTTTTTTTCCTTCCTTTTTATGCTTCTTTTGTAAGTAGATGGATTTATCAATAGTCAGCTTCTTTGCATGATTTTGCTTGCTTCTCTGTGTGTTTTTTGTATGCAATGATTTTTCTTCTTCCTTCCCATCTTGTAGAAATGTGTTCATGGAAGTAATGTTCAGAAAGAAAGAGTAAAATCCGTCTCCGATATTCCCATTTTGATTATGAATATGATAGATGACGTACACGGTTTACAGCCATGTTAGAGAGAATGCACGCTTGAATAATGTTATAGGAAAACATTTATGACGTTGATGAAATATATATTGACTTCGTCAAACTAATTGTTATTCTGGTGGTTTTCGATCGAGAGTTTGTGTGCAAGTGTGTGTGTGTGTGTGACAGCGTGTGAATGTGTTTCTTGGTATGTGTGTGTGTGTGTTGGCATTTGTGTGTGTGCATGACAGTGTGTGAGTGTGTGTGTGACAGTGTGCGTGTGTGTGTTGCCATGTGTGTGTGTGACAGTGTGTGAGTGTGTGCGTTGGCAAGTGTGTGTGTGTGACAGTGTACAAGTATGTGTGATGACTTGTGTGTGTGACAGTGTGTGAGTGTGTGTGACAGTGTAGGAGTGTGTGTGTTGGTGTGTGTGTGAGTGTGTGTGATGGCATGTGTGTGTGTGTGACAGCGTAGGAGTGTGTGTGTTGGTGTGTGTGTGAGTGTGTGTGATGGCATGTGTGTGTGTGTGACAGTGTATGAGTGTGTGTGTTGGTGTGTGGAGGACCGGGGAAAAATAACTTAATGCCAAAAACAAAACAAAAAAACACATCAACGACAAAAAGATTCCCCTGACCCCCCCCACTCCACTATTTTGCCCAACCCCACATGCACATGTGTGTATGTATGTGTCTGTAACGCCGTGTTCTGGAACAAAATTAGGGTTGGGGATGTGTTGCATTTCAAGCCCTATCTCTCTCTCTCTCTCTCTCTTGCCTTCTCTCTCACACAAGTACACACCCAAATCACAGCCAAACAGATCAAATAATTGGTACAGCAAGATTTGTATTTGTACAGAAATAGTGTACATATTTTGTCATATATATATATTTTTTTTTATATATTATATCCTCATACATGACACCCATATTGATGAAAAACACTGATCATCACCACCACTGTGTTATGATTCTTTATTGTAGTGATAGTACACCTTTACATAACATACGCAGTAGTGTCACAACTATATACACACACATCAGGTACGTGTACATGGAAAAAAATCACATTTTCATTGCATATGATAAAAGTTATTTCTGACTATTGTGAAAGTAGATCATATAACGCATTGTTCTTTTTTTTCTTTTTTTCTTTTTTTATTGTTTGTTAGTTTAAAGTTGTGGTATAGTCTCTCTTGTCCAATATATACATATCAAATGGGAGATTATTTCTGCACTTGTACTTTTTTTTCCCAGAAGGTCAATATGGAAATTGTATAAAGCATCTTTTTTTTTTTCCCATGCCGGTTTGGTTTGGTCCGGCACCATGGAACGGTACTGCCACAAACACCACCATTTGTGCTGACAACCACGCCAAGGTGAATGTATACCAGTGCTGTGCACTGTACGGTACTTACACACACACACACACACACACAGCCGCCCACACACACACACACACACAGCCACACACACACACACAGCCACACACACACACACACACACAGCCACACACACACACACACACACACACACACACAGCCGCCCACACACACACACACAGAGCCATCCACATTCACACACACACACACATCTTCTTTAACAATACATCCATTTCTAGTATTTTATGGAAACTTCAACACAAAAACAAAAGTCTGTTAACAAAACCCCCAATAAGAAAAACAAACAAACATGAAATCGCAAATCACACATTCAGCTTGTACAATTTTTTCTCAGAAATCGTATATGCCATCACACGCATGCACACACACACACACACACACACACGTGCGCGCACATACACACTCGCACACACACACACAGAAAAAATAATTTGAACAGCAACCAAATACAAGATTAAAAAATAATAATAATTTTTTTAAAAAGTCGGAAAACAAAATGATACACAGTTACACACTAAAAAAACCAAATACAATTCTTGTCCACAATTAAAGGAAATAGGTGATGATCACGACAACAAAAATAGACCATTATGGGATCAACATCTATATATATATAAAAAAAAATTTAAAAAAACAAAAAAAACGATCCAACGCTCCAAACAACTGTTTTCAAGGAGACCAAGGGATGTTCATCCACTGAACCAAATGGAGAGAGAGAGAGAGAGCGCAATTTCCCGGGGGACTCCCACAGAAATGACGACCAAACAAAATTCCAAACTTATTCCTCCACACAAGACTGAAGAAAATTTTCAACACCAAAATCAAAGCAAAACCTTCAAACAAAAAACAATTACAAACATTTTTTTTGCCCCCCCCTACACTTCTCCAGACCATACTGCACATTTTCAATTTCCCTTTCCAAGCAGAAACCCGAAAACCGAGACACAAATTCTGTCTCTTTTGTTGAATGATACAGGGTAAGGGTTTTTATTATAAAAAAAAACCATTCCAAGACTTCTTCTCCAGACCCCAAGTGTGGGAGGTGAAACAGCCCTGGAAATGTCTCTCGTGTTTTTCCAAATTTCTTCCTCTGTAAGAACTGTGAGGAACTGATTGAAGATATATATATATATATATATATATATATATATATATTATATATATATATATATACATACCAACTGTCTTGTTTAGTTTGCCGCCTAAAACTTTGTATCGTATTGCATTCCATTTATTTATTGTTTGCTGGATCATGCTTTTTTTTTTGCTTTTTTTTTTTTTTCGTTCTGTGAAAGCACTGGACTGAGCTGTTGTAAGGTTTTTATGTTATGTTTATATCTGGCTTGATGATGCAAGGCGCTTTGAGCAGCATCAGCGCTGGATATCGCGCCACAGAAAAGTTATGAATTATCATTATTATTATTATTAATTATCATCGCATTCCACTCTGGTACAGCCGATTTCCCTGTGTGAAATGGAGGCTTCCACAAGCAGAGCATGTTGATACAGGGAGTGGGATGGTTCTGAAGTCAAATCAATAAATCAATCCCTTCCAAGATCCTTACACAAACTGGTCGGAAGATAAGACAGAGCATCCATCATCTGTTTCAAAGATGACGCCCCACCTCTAAACACGTCCCCCCTGACAACCCCCCCCCCCAAAAAAAAATCACAAAAAAAACAACAACAAAAACAAACAACTTAACTCTCTCCATACGAACGGCGAAAGAGACGACGTTAACAGCGTTTCACCCCAATTACCATCATCAAAATATTGCAAGTGGAAGGCTCTTATACTGAAGAGGTGAATGTTGACAAAGAATACCACAATTCTGACGATGGAAGCTAAAGGTTGGGTCATTCAGACACCCACTGGACATCCGAGGGGTCTGTGTAGAGGAGAAGAGAGGACTGGCCGTACTGAGTGAGTTAAGTCCACAGAGATGGCTAAACAGATCAGTAGAAACAAGTTGGAGGGAACATAACTAAACCACACATATCCACACATTGAAAACAATCACTTAAACCTGACTTGAACAATGTCAAATGTATAATAAATATATGCCGTGTTTTTTTGTGGTCTAGAATTGGAATGTCCAACTTGCGCTCACACTTTTTGCTTTTGCAGTTCAATTATGATGGGCAAAGTAGGAATTGTCCTTTTTGTGGTAACACTCCGGAAACGGAAATGCATTTTCTTTTGGTCTGCCCTAAGGACTGTTCTCTGCATTCCCAGTTTATTCCTGCTAAATTTCACAAACATCCCAGCGCTTTTAAGATGTCCATGTTGCTATCCTGTGCGAGTGAGAGACTGAGTGTCAGTATATGCAACTTTGTATTCCAAGGCATCATTACAAGCGAATGCTCTAGAATCGTTATCGATGCCCATGTAGTTCAAGGATTGTCCTAATATTCATTCCCCTGTATTCACTGTTTGTCCTTGTGAACTCCACTGTTATGGATCTGTGGTCTGACAACTGAAATATTTCGACTTCGACTTTGACAATGAAAACAATCAGTCTATCACTTCAACACACAGAAACAGAGAGGGTGGTCTCCAAAAACTAACAGAGAGGATGGCATTCAAACCAACGGGGGGGGGGCAGGAAGATGGGATCCAACGCCTGTAAAATACGTGTGCCTGCCGCACTGAACAGCAAGTAAACTGACCGGCACGTGTCTGTCTGACACAGTGCTTGTCCAAATGAAACACAAGCTGGGGGGTGGTGTTGGGGGGGGCGGAGGATTTACATGCAAGCAATGGAAGCGTACAGCAAGGTTTTCAACAATAAGCATTCGTTCTCCAAGTAATAGTAGTAGTATGTAACTCCCTTGTGAACCAGCGACAACAATAATTATAACATGCCTGCACCTTTTTTGAACATGGAGGATGGTGGTAGAAAAAACAGAGAGTGGACAGAAATGTTAACTGGGAATGGAGGAGATATATGCTGACCCCTCTGCAAAGGAGAGTGGTGAGACGGCATGCTAGGTGTGTGTGTGTGCGTGTGTGTGTGTGTGTGTGTGTGTGTGTGCGTGTGTGTGTGTGTGTGTGTGTGTGTGTGTGTGTGTGTGTGTTAGAGTGTCAGAGTTAAAGTGTGTGAGTGAGTGAGAGAGAGAGAGAGTGTGTGTGTGTGTGTTTGTGTGTGTGTGTTTGTGCGTGTGCACATGTGTGCCTGTGTGTGTCACTGCACAACTTTGTCACATGTCAAATGAGAACGATTCAGAAAACTGGGATGAATGTGTGTGTGTGTGTGTGTGTGTGTGTGTGTGCATGTCCAAGAAGATAACCACCATTTATGTTTGTGCATGCATGAACATCGATAACAATCTCAGTGTACAAGCATTCACATATCTGTGTTGACATGGACTTAAGAGCTAGCCACTCACAAGAACAAATATGCACATATATGGAGTGATTTTTTTTGGTCTTTTGTTTTCTTATATATCGGTGATGCAAATGTTTGTGCAGCAGCCTTGGGGGCTAGTGGGCCTTTGGGAACCATCCAAACGCCAACTGTCCTAAAAACCCTCTTAGCCCAGAGAGTGGGGATGTTAACTTGGGGCAAGACACTCTCCACTATAGTTGCTAGCCGGCCCAGATAGTCGGGACAACAGTTGCCTCCTCTGCTGTTCTGATGGTCATAGTCGGACACATGACTATCATACATATGTAAGAGTATGTAAAAAAAAAAAATAAAAAAAAAATATATATATATGAAGGATGGAAGGGAGTGTGAGCTTGTGTGAATGTGGAATGGGTCATCAGAAATACGACCGACACACAACATGGTACTGCTTTACTTTTAGGAGAATGCCGGCTCCAGTTATAACACTATGGAGCTCAACCAACCCCCCTCAAAAAAAACAAAAACACACACACACAAAAAAAACAAAACAATCGTGAGGTATCATTGGACCATAAATACTGCGCTGCTACAAACAATAACCTACAGTCACTTTCTCCCATCCCCCCCCCCTCTCTCTCTCTCTCTCTCTCTCTCTCTTGCTCTAACCCCCCAATCCAATTCAGACAAATTTAACCTCCAGGTTTTTCAAAACAAATCACAGACTCACACATAACAAGTTTGTTCTTCCCCTCCACAACAACAACAACAAAAAAAAAAATCATAAGAACACTTTTCACAGTTCAGTAACAAGAACGCATTCCACCGCAGAAAGCTAAATTCTCTTGAAGGGGGTGGGGTGGTAGGTGAATAATATCAAATCATCAATCTGTTCAATAACTAAAACACATTCAAACACAAAAAGCTAAATTACCAGATTATCAGGATAGGGGGAGCATGGGAGAAATAATATCAAATCACTATTCAACCTGCATTCAACAACAACAACAGCAACAAAAAACACATAAAAAAAAATCGAACACAGAGAAAGCTAAATTATCAAGGGAAGGGAGAAAAATAATATCAAATCATCGCTCATTTCTAGTCAACAACAAATACATTTAATTTTTTTTTTCATAAACTATACATAACACAATCCCCAGGAGAAAAACAAAAATGAACCGACCAACCAAAAGAATATAAACAAGCATGGAAAAAAAATCATGAAAAAAAAACAACAACCCGCGACATGACACTGGATGTAAAGACAAAAAAAAGAAAAAAAAAGAAAAAGAAAAAAAAGCCAAGTTCTTCACACCACACCACACACATGGATTTGTTGTGAAGGACAGGGAACCAGAACCCTGCCGGAATAATCTGCACCAGGGGGATGGGGGGGGGAGGGGGTCACGGTATACTACGTGTTGAATTCAAACTGCCAGTTTTAGTTTGCTGCATCCACAGAACTCACAACCTGAGTCCACTTCCTACTTTTACTCTCTTTTTTTTTTTCTTTTTTTTTTCTTTCTTAATCTCATATATTTCTATCTGTATCATGTCTCCAAGCCAACGAGACACAACCAACTTCAGCCTTATCAAGTATCCAGTTTTCAATCTCCAGCCAATCGGAATCAAGTTTGTAACCTTCCTGTTCCAGTCCTGTCTATCCAATCAGATATCAAGTGCTCATCTCCAGCCAATCAGAACAAAGTCTGTAACCTTCCTGTTCCAGTCAGTCTAGCCAATCAGTTATCAAGAGTCTTATCTCCAGCCAATCAGAATCAAGTTAAACTTATAACCTTCCTGTTCCACACTGGGCTGTTCAAAAATGACAAACAGCCACATTCTCATCCAATCAGCGTTGAACACCAGCCTCCCTGAACCAATCACAATCAAGCTTCTTCTTCCTTAGCTAACAAACTATGGGCGAAGTCTGGACTTCAAACACGTCAGCCAGCCATCGCCATGACTACTGCTGCTGCTGCTGCTGCTGCTGTGAAAAGGAATGTTGATTACTTTAACTGGGATGTGGTGCTGGGTTATCAGACAGCATGTTCCTGTAGATCACGATGATGATGATGGTGAGGCACACACACACACACACACACACACAATAAAGGGAATATATCGCAGCCTGTAGTCAGTGAATAAATATCACATGTCTCATCTCAGCTGATCTCTTCTTCTTCATCGCAGTGTTTTGCTCACTCACTGCATCTCTCTTGACTGACACACACACACACACACACACACACACACACACACAGACATTACACAACTTAATGCCACAGACACACAGACATTACACAACTCACTGCCTCACACACACAGACAGACATTACAAACTCAATGCCACAGACAGACAGACATTACACAACTCACTGCCACACACACACACACACACACATTACACAACTCACTGCCACACACACACAGACATTACACAACTCACTGCCACACACACACACACACACACACACACACACACACACACATTACATAGTTCATTGCCGTATGAACACTGACATCAGACAATTCACTGCCACTTGAAAAAACAGGACTAGAGAGAAAGAGAGTGAGAGAGAGAGAGACGGAGACGAGAGAGGAGAGAGAGACGAGAGAGGAGAGACAGAGAGAGAGAGACAGAGAGAGACAGCAACAAATATTCCAAGACGATGAACGTTTCCCGAAACAATTCAACAGAAACGTGAAAAGACTTGTGGAAGGTCAGATGGAAGGAAATATCCAGACACACACACAGACAACTGAGAAGGGTTAAAAGATGAGAGACAGACAGACAGACAGGGTGAGAGACAGAGACACAGACAGAGAGAGTGAGCACGGACAAACAATGTGGTTCCCGAAACAAATTTTTTTTTTTAAATCACAAGGACAGGACAGGAAGAGAGAGAGAGAGAGAGAGAGAAAAAAAAAAAAAAAATTTTTCTTCTTTTCCATCCAATCCCAACAGGTAATGGCAGTCGCTCACACCGATATCCTCATCGTTTCTTCCCACCCCCACCCCCGCGTCCACATCCCAGCATGCATCAGTGATGATGCTATCACATCCCTCCCTCCCCCCCCCCCCCACACACACACACCGCCCCCCCACCCCTCCCTCCACTTCCCTCCTCTGTGTCAATCATGCCGAACCTACATCACAGCCCACTGACGCTATTCCCGTTATTCCCTGGATTCCCCACACGTCACTGTTCTCTCTCTTTCCTTTTTATTATCTTCTCTCTGTTTTTTTGTTTTTTTTAATACAGGACACATTTTCTGTACCGGTGGCGACAGAACCGCTTCGTTCCGTTCTTCCTGCGCTCGTTTCTCTTGCTGGGGTTCCAACCCTCTCTCCCTTTCTGCGTCTCCTTGATAATTACACGACCACCTGCAACACACGAAGGAATGAATATGGCCTGCGAGTCCTCAGTTGTTTTTAAGGCCAGACACTGCAGTTAAATAATGATTTTTTTTCTCTCCGACTGTATCTCTTTTTTTTTTCTTTTTTTTTTTGTCTACTAGGTGTATCATCGCTTGTGGATCACCAAAAAAGTGTTCTTAGATTTCTGTGAATACCTGTTGCTATGGAAACAAATCAAAATGGCCGCCTAACAATGCATCAAAGAAATCGGGTTTGTGGTCCATGTGGTGCATGCAGACACATTTTGTTATGTGGACTTGATACACAATGACGTTAACTTCATTTTCACGTGAGATTGTGTTGATTCTTCAATTATTGTACTTTTTATGAATTTTTTAAATTTTGGGTATTGCGAAATCCTCAAAATTTACAATGGGTAAAAAGATCTGAACTGCTATGAATTAAAACCCAGAGAATATTTTCATACACACTCATGACAAAACTTCAATAACATGTCATAAAACAATCATGCAAAATCTCATGGTTGTAGGTTCACTCATCATTGAGCAAGTCCAAGGTATGTTGTCAAGGCCAGAAACTTCACGACTTGCGTCGAAATTTAACAAAATAAACACTTCCTTGATTCAGCAAGCAATCTTTATTGGCAATTTTTTCATTGTTAAAGACATCTTTACAGTGGAAAAACTTGCGCATATAATAGAAGAGATGTTCAAGAATCAAAATCCATCAAAAACCCAAATCATGAAAAATCATCATTTTGGTCTCTTTTGCACTGCCGTGTCCCCCCTTAAAGAAATTGTTGTGATTACTGACGATGCTAGAACTATCACTACGCTTACTGTTATTGTTACTGATGATGCTAGAACTATCATACCCACCACGCACGACCCTGAAAACAGAGTGCAGCTGCCTCTATCATATGGCGGGGTGAAAAATAAACAAATGGTCATGCAAACAGGCTACACGTCTATGTGAGTGTGTGTGTGTGACTGACACCTGACAGGAAACGAATGATGAACGCCCAAAGACAGCTTTTCCCAGTTAGGCAGCATGTTGTGCAAACGACTCTGTAATGCGCTTGAAGCTTGATCTTTTAACGAAGGAGACAAAGGATTTTTCTCTCTCTCTCTTTTTTTTTTTTTTTTTTTTTTTAATGTTTATGTTCTGATTGTTTCCTTTTCAGCATTCACCGCAAAGGAACTCCTCGACGGTCAAGCACCACGCACATCTGAGCTGGGTGAATTTGTGGCCACGCTGTGATCACCTGCATGACATCTTGCTTTGTCACAGGGCGCACACTGGCCGGGTACCTGTTGTCTTCCAGCCATCCACAACCCAACCATCGGCCGCTAACACGACGGGCAGAATAGCCCAGTGGTTAAATCGTTGGACTGTCAATCTGAGGGTCCCAGGTTCGAATCACGGTGACGGCACCTGGTGGGTAAAGGGTGGAGATTTTTTACACATTCTATTTCTACACCCTCAACCAACAACCAACGCAACCCCGACCTACCTAGAGCTTCAGCTTGGCCAGCCCCTGTGAGAGGTCCGCCTGGGAGACGGAGTGGGAGGAGGAGACGAGACTTCCCAATATTCCTTGTGACCCCGGTACACTCAGCAATAAAGACACATTCTATTTCTACACCCTCAACCAACAACAAACGCAACCCCGACCTACCTAGAGCTTCAGCTTGGCCAGCCCCTGTGAGAGGTCTGCCTGGGAGACGGAGTGGGAGGAGGAGACGAGGCTGCTGACGATACCCGACAGCAGACTGTCCGTCAGGCCGGGGCACGACTGCTCCGCCAGGTCAAAGGCGTTGCGCAGCTCGTCGATGGCCTCCGTCAGGGGGATGGGGCGCCCGATGCGCCGGTACTCCTCCCGGTAGTCCTCTCGCAGCTGGAAAGAGGGGGGTGAGGGGGGGGGCAAGGCCACATGTGGATGAAATGATCAAAGTATTAAGAATATACATATATATATATATCTATAAATCAATATATATATCTATAAATCCATTTTCAAAAAGTATCAAATAATGTTTTATATTATTATAACATATTATAATAATGTGTTATTTTAACTATTATTATGTGTTATTGTATTATTTTAACTACTATTATGTATTATTGTATTATTATTATTATAATGTAGTATTGTAATTATTATTATGTATTATTATAATAATATATCATAATAATATTATAATAGTATATTATACTAATGTTTTATATTATTTATATTTATATAACAATGTTTTTATTGCGCAATCAACAACCATCTACCTGAAGATCTAGTCATCAACACCATTTACATGTAATATGCAGCTTCTGTTCAAACGTGTGTGTGTGTGTGTGTGTGTGTGTGTGTGTGTGTGAGAGAGAGAGAGAGAGAGAGAGAGAGAGAGAGAGAGAGTTTGTGTGTGTGTGTGTGTGTGCGCGCGAGCGTGCAAGTGTGTGTATGTGCAGTACATGAATGTTTGAGCATGCACAAGTTTTTTTATACTGATATGCACTTGTATGTATCCTAATTTCTACTGTGTCTGTGTATGATTTTCGATTTATGTACCATCCCTCCCAATATTCCCTGTGACCCCAGTACCCTTGGTAATAAAGACATATTCTATTCTATATATCTATCTAGTGGAGTGTTGGCCGAGAGGAAACGCGTCCGCCTAGGGAGCGAAAGATTCTGAGCACACTGGTTCAAATCACACGATGAGTTCCGGACTTGGGGGAGCGGGGAGTGGGACGGTGTGGGTGCTGGTGTTGAATGCATCTGCAAGGGACATTTAGCGGTAAAGCACGTTTTTACCCGCTGTTTAGAAATGAAAGGAGGAGTCTGTATTATACTCCATGTTTGGTGTTACATATACTTACCATGTCAAACTGATCCAAACTAGGCCTATCGGTTTGCTCTGCTTGGCCAAATTTTGCGCGGCTAACAGTGAAAAGATGAGCCATCTTGCCCGGTCCTGCTCTTAGCCAATCAAACGCCTCTAAAAGCTATAAGCGCTGAATCCTTTTTCAACGTCAGAAACAAACTGCGGATGGAGCGTAAGAAAAGACCGATCAGGATCACCAGCATCCTGACAGACCCCTGGGACTCACTGTGGAGAGGATGGGCCGCACCACATGCTCCAGACTGGGGGAGACGGTGGGGGTGCTGGTGTTGATCACCTGGGGGGTCTGAGGGGCGGGGCCCTTGGTCGGCTGCAACACACACACACACACACACACACACGCACACACACACAGGGAGGGACATGTAGAGTACGCCAGGTCGATTCTCACACAACCCCTTACACACCGCTGTGCGCATGACTGCAGACTGGCTATGGATCACCAACATGTGCACACACACACAATTACACGCATGCACAACGACAAAATGCGCATACACGCTGTTCACATTCATTCATTCCACACACAAGTTCACGCATTCGTATGCACACACATGCACATGCCCACACACTGTTCACATTTACTAAATACACACACACACACACTCTTTTCATGCACATACATGTACACATGCACATATGCACACACTGTTCATATTACTGGTTATTTGATACAACACACACAAACACACACTGTTCTCATTAATTAATAAATACACACGCACACACACACTGTTCACATTAACACACACACACATATCACACGCATGCGCGCACGCACACACACACACACACACAAACTCAATACACACACACACACACTCAATACACACACACACACACATATATGTATCAATTCCTATGCTCAATCACTTTCCTGTCCTTGCTCAAAAGTGCACACAAACTCAAAAATGCCACACTCCAAATCAAGATCATTTCTCAAGAAAACAATGACGAAGCCTGCAGGAAGACTGATAAGAAAATATTAAGAGAGCCGTTACACGATTCATGCATACTGGCAGTAACTGTCCTCCGATCCAGGGAGCTGTGCATATCACATACAAATATATATATACACAATATGCATATATACAGCCATAGGATGTTGGTGATGGGCATGCAAATCTCTCCCTCTCTCTCTCACACACACTCACACAACCGACACACAGTGACACGCACACAAAACACCTAAATACATACAATATGTTGGTGATTGGCATGCAAATCTCTCCCCCTCTCTCTTTCACAACACACAAAAAATGCACACACATTCACACACACAAACACACACATACACACAACACACACACAGTGACACACACACACACACACACACACACACAAATACACGAACACACGTACATACACACACACACACACACACAACACAAACACAGTAGAACACACAAAACACACACACACACACACATGTACATACACACACACACACACACACACAACACAAACACAGTCACACACACACACACACACACACACACAACACAAACACAGTCACACACACAGAACACACACACACACACACACACACACAACACAAACACAGTCACACACACAAAATCACACACACACACACACACAAACACACGTACATACACACACAAACACAGTCACACACACACAACACACACACAAACAATCACACACACACAACACACACAATCACACACACACACAACACACACACAAACCTACACTCCTCCTCATCACCCACCAACTCACACTCCACCATGTATCCACCATGACACACACGTTATCTGTACAGAGAAAAAACGACAACCCCCCCCCCCACCCCCCCAAAAAAAACCCCACAATACAACACAGACTGCTCTGCCAAAGTAGCAAAACTACACGCATGCGCATCACCTTGACACCCTCTGCCCACACACCACAAACACATAAACGCAACCACGCACCAATAGCTTCTTACATACTCTTGCCACCATGCGATTCTGCCGGCATTTTTTTTTTTTTTTTTTGTATGAACGCAGGACGTACATTGACAGACCATGTGCAAGATGTGAATGAGAAGATTCAACTGGAATAAACATGTATGTATATAATGCACACGTGGTGGTTCGAGTTATATGGGAAGTGAGTTACAATCTGCAGGGAAATGTGGATCAAGGAAAGTGACATGCATGGTCTGTTGCAAATATAATTTTTTTTTTTTTTTTTAAACATGAAGTAACATTCAACCAAAAAATATAAATATTTCAAAAATTAAAAGAGTGCACGAGTGACTATTGATGTCTGTAAAAGAGAGTGACCATGCATGAAACCGGTAATTATGTGTGTGCAAACATGTGCATGTTTGCGAGTGTGCGTGCGTGCAGGGGGGGGGGCGGGGTTGGGGGGGGGGGGTCGGTTCTCTGTATGTGCACATGCAAAAAAAAAAAAAAGTGTATGAGCTTGAATGTGTTCAGTGAGTTAAATGTGTATGGGTGTGTTGTATGTGTACGTGTATGGTTGTGTTAACTGTGTATGTATTTAAGTATGTGGGTGTTATTTCAGTGTGTGTCTGTGTGTAAAGTAAGTCTGTGTGCTATAATATATGTGTGAGTGTGTATGTGTAAATGTCTGAGTATTATATGTTAGTGTGTGTGTGTGTGTGTGTGTAAGCGTTAACTCCGTGTTTGTACTCAAATACACACAAGTATGCACCAGTTAATCAAACAAGGTGCATGCCTCAGCAATGTGTGCCTGCGTGATGTCTGCATACATGTCCATGTGTGCGCATGCAGACACGTGCAACACTACAAGTCTCCGACATCACTTTCCACGCTGTCCAAAGCGGCACCACAACAAGACACCCGTCAACAGAAACCAGGATCATGCAACAGGGTTTAAAAAATAAAATAAAATAATAAAAAATAGTCGGCATAACAATGCAAATATGGTATTGTATATAAAAAAAAATTAAAAAATTAAAAAAAAAGCCCAACACCCACAAGACATGCACCATCCCAACCAAAATAAAACAACATCATTTTTCATGCACGGGGGAAAATCATGCAACAGCAGTACCCAATAAAGAAAAGCATTTTTTTTTTTTAAAAGAAAAAAAAAAGGACCAAACAATACACAGGTCTCCGCTTATCGTTAAACGTGCGCATATATATATATATATATATATATATATATACATACATACATAAATACACAGGTGATATATAAGTGATGACAACATACATATTAATACAAAAGTGATTATTAGGATGAAGCACAAAAAAAAAAGGGGGGTAACAGAGCAGGGTATGAAAAAAAAAAGGGGGGAGGCAGGTGGTGGCGAGGGGGTTACAAAAGAACACCACCAAAGCGCGGCAGCCCCCCCCCCCCCCCCGCCCCCCCCCTCCCCAAACAGGGGAGCCCACTCACAACAGGGCCCGGTGGCAACACCTGGTAACCCCCGCGGTACGGGCCCAACATTCGGCCGGGCTGATAATTGTTGTTGCTCTCCGAGCCGGGCGAGTTGGGCAAATCATACTGGGACTTGGGGCGCTCGGGCATCGGCAGCTACCAGGTCAAGGTCAGGCACACACAGAGGAGGTCAGGGTCAAAAACGCGAAGAAATAAAAATAAAAATTAAAAAAGAAAAAAGAAAAAACACCACACGCACACACACACACAGTGCTACAGCACTAAACCGCAGCAAAATAGATGGGGAATAAAAACTTTTTTTTTTTTTTTTAAGCAAACACTATTTCTTTTCTAGATCCTATGGGAATTATATTTCACTGTATTAGTCAACATTTTCTTTTACAAAACTGAGACGAAGTCACTTAAACGTTTTAACAAAATGAAACAAAAACAGGGAGCATGATCAATACTGACTGTTTCCAGCACAACTGGGATCCAATAGTTGTGTAGTAAGTAAAGCAAACCAGAAAGAACATTTTAAAAAAAAGAAGAAATGGTTAAAAAAAATATATATACAGGAGGAAACATAGTTATTCAAATATAGATAGACCTCTACACTACTGAGAAATATTCTGATGATCCATGTAACAACATTTTGATCTGAACGTGGATCAAAGAAAATATTTCTTTTGATCCAAAGGAAATTTTGTACCTGTGTTTAATTCTACCTTGAAAGTGTAACTACGCCTTGATGCCAATAATGATGTTTATTTTTTTACTGAAGGCTTGCATTGTTCCTGCTGTGTGAATTATCCTGTGACCTGTCTTTCATCTGTATATTATTTTTTTTCTTTGTGTGTGCTGAAGGAAAAAGATTTTTTTTTTTTTTAACCAATGATTATAATGTATATATCCATGACATTATCTAAGCTGGTATTTTCCACATGATATGCATAATTCTGTACATCCAATACATGCTGGGACCCATTTCTAATGCAACAGTATTGCATGCTACATTGACTTTCTTTATTTTCTTTTGTTTTTGTCGGGTTTTAGTGTCCCCCCCCCCCCACACACACCCCCCCTTGCTATTGTTGTCTATCATTTGTTAAACGTGTTTCCATTCTCTATACAACGCAATCATTGAATACGAATATTTCTTGAAAAAAAAGAAAGAAAAAATGATGTCACTACCCAAAATAAATTCACCCAAACTTGGAGAGAAAAAAAAAAGAAGAAGAAAAAAAAGTAGGAAACTCTGATGGAAACTTTTACTTTCAAATGGATGGGAATCTGAGGAAATATCAAATACAGATATATAAATATGAAGGCTGTAATGAAAAATAAAAGGGAAAGAAAAAAAGGGAGAAAAAAAAAGGAAACAAAGAAGAAAAACAAAATGTTGTCTCATTAACAACTGAAAACAAAACAATCAAAATCCAAGAATAGTAAAAAGCTATCAAATCCAATATCATTGTTTCGCTTTGTTTCTTTCTTTTTTTTTTTTTTTTAAAGCGCTAACACCTGTTAAGTTCAAAGAATAAAATACAAGAAGAAGAAGAAAAAAAAAGAAAAACAAAAAAAGGCCACCTCCTAAACAATGCAGTCATTCACAGCTGTTCTCCCATTAACAGCAAATTACACCACATCAGGGGAACTAACTGAACAGAAACCAGTTCTCCCCCCCCCCCCCCCCCGACTGAATGATACAGGAAACGAATGATGAGCGCCCAACGGCAGCTGTTGGTCGGCTCTACCCAGGTAGGCAGGCAGCCTGTCGTGCACATGACCCCGAGTTTGTAAAGCAATTTGAGCTTGGTTTCAGACCCAGGGTAGGCACAATATAGGTATCCATACAAAAAATAAATTAAAAAAATCAAAATCTTCTTCTTCTTCTTCTTCTGCGTTCGTGGGCTGCAACTCCCACGTTCACTCGTATGCACACGAGTGGGATTTTACGTGTATGACCGTTTTTACCCCACCATGTTGGCAGCCATACTCCGCTTTCGGGGGTGTGCATGCTGGGAATGTTCTTGTTTCCATAACCCACCGAACGCTGACATGGATTACAGGATCTTTAATGTGCGTATTTGATCTTCTGCTTGCATATACACACGAAGGGGGTTCAGCCACTAGCAGGTCTGCACATATGTTGACCTGGGAGATCGTAAAAATTTCCACCCTTTACCCACCAGGCACCGTCACCGTGATTCGAACCCGGGACCCTCAGATTGAAAGTCCAACGCTTTAACCACTCGGCTATTGCACCCGTCAAAAAAATCAAAATCAAATATCAACATTAAAAGATCTCCCAACCCACATCAGCATTCAGCTGTTTCTGGAAACATGAACATCTCCAGCATGAGCATGCCCCCCCCCCCCCCTCCTCCCCACCCCCACCCCGCCAGTCAGGAGCATTGTTGCTTTAACAGCAAAGGGAAAAACCATTCCACAGGTAAAAACCCCCCTTATATACACACGAGCAACATCCCAGCAACAAAGAGAAAAAAAACAACAAAAAAACAAAACTGGAACCAGGGACAAAATATACAGACACAAAGAAAAGGCTCCCAGGTCAAACCAAACAGAGGGTGTAAGGGGGGTCAAGACAATCATCATCATCATCATCATCGTCATCATCATCGTCACGGTGGAGGAGAGCACTTACTCTAGTCTGGGCGCTGTAGGGAGGGGGGGAGGCAGGCGAAGACAGGTCGGAATGACTACGCAGGTGTTTGGGGCTGGCGTTCTGAGACAGGCACAGCAGCCACCGCGTCAGCATCCACGTCAACAACAACAACACCACACCCGCCTACCCAGCCCGCACACACACTGAACGTATCCTTCATCCGCCCCTCCAAAAAAATTCCCACACATATGAACAGTCGCGCATACGTGCTGCCAGCTCAGCAAAGCAGCGCATAGACGTGTGCGGTCTCATGCACGCACAAGCGCATCATGGGCGCGCACACTTGCGGAGCACTATCAACCAGCACCTCCGCCCCCCAACCCCTACAAAACAACATAACCTGATGATACTAATGCACACAATGCAGCAAAACATAACACAATGATGGCAGTAATGCACACAAGGCAGGAAAACACAACACAATGATGGCAGTAATGCACACAATGCAGCACAACGTAACATGATGATGATACTGACGCACACAATGCAGGAAAACACAATGATGGCAGTAATGCACACAATGCAGGAAAACACAATGATGGCAGTAATGCACACAATGCAGGAAAACACAATGATGGCAGTAATGCACACAATGCAGGAAAACACAATGATGGCAGTAATGCACACAATGCAGCACAACGTAACACAATGATGATACTGACGCACACAATGCAGGAAAACACAATGATGGCAGTAATGCACACAATGCAGCACAACGTAACACAATGATGATACTGACGCACACAATGCAGGAAAACACAATGATGGCAGTAATGCACACAATGCAGCACAACGTAACACAATGATGATACTGACGCATACAATGCAGGAAAACACAATGATGGCAGTAATGCACACAATGCAGCACAACGTAACACAATGATGATACTGACGCACACAATGCAGCACAACACAACACAATGATGATACTGACACACATAATGCAGCACAATGTAACACAATGATGATACTGACGCACACAATGCAGGAAAACACAATGATGGCAGTAATGCACACAATGCAGCACAACGTAACGCAATGATGATACTGACGCACACAATGCTGCAAAACCTAACACAATGATGGCAGTAATGCACACAATGCAGCACAACGTAACACAATGATGATACTGACGCACACAATGCAGGAAAACACAACACAATGATGGCAGTAATGCACACAATGCTGCAAAACCTAACACAATGATGATACTGACGCACACAATGCAGCAAAACCTAACACAATGATGGCAGTAATGCACACAATGCAGGAAAACACAACACAATGATGGCAGTAATGCACACAATGCAGCACAACACAACATGACGACAAAACTAATGCACACAGTGCAGCACAACGTAACATGATGAAGTTACTAATGCACAAATGTAACACAATGAAGATATCAATGCACACAATGCAACACACAGTGCACACAGTGCAGCACAACGTAACATGATGAAGTTACTAATGCACAAAACACAATGTAACACACTGAAGATACTAATGCACACAATGCAACAGGCCGTAACACAGTCAACATGCCGCAGTAGTGGTGACTGGCTTGGATTCACTGGCTTGGTTTTATAAATGGGTCTATTCTTAAGTCTGTGGTTTGTCTCCACTGCTTTTAACAAACTGCCACTGAATGAATAATTCTTAACTCTCTCCATACGAACAGCAATTTCATCCCACACTCAAAGACAAAGTCAAGCTTACACTGACGGGACAAAGGCATGGAGAAATCTTAGAAATAAAGCATCGGGGGGGGGGAAAAAATCTAAGAGAAAGCATAGCTTCGACAACATCCATTCAATAATTCGTAAAGCTCCCATCATTATCAATACACGACGGAAGAGGCAACTTTCATCAAAACAACAACAATGACCTGCAGCTGGCTACAACACAGGGTGGGTAGAATAATTTGAGCAGATGGGGATGGAGCACTTGCAAGTGAATTAAAAAACAAAACCCAAAAAAAACCCTTAAACACAGTGACACTGTTTTAATCAGAGTTATAAAGAAATCTCAAGAACAAGGCTGAAACCCTGGAAAGTGCTGCCAACACTAATCCTTGATATGAAGGCATGAAGGCTTGTTCAAAGAACAAATTTTCTACAAGATACTGTGACAGGAAAAAAAAAGAAAGGAGTGTTGCAGAACACTGCGAAAGTTGGGATCACATTTCTGCTCAAATAGGCTCTAATAATTACAATAACAATAATATCATTAACTCACTCCGGACGAATAGTTTTCTCCCTTGCTTTCCCCTGCAGACGACCTGTTTGTTAGGGTTAGGAAAAAAAATCACAAAAAATACAAAACACAAAGTAACTGAATGAAACTCCCTGTACTTGACCCACTGACCCCTCTTCTAATGTCGTGTGTATGCCCACCCCCCTCCCTCTCTTCACAGCCCTCAGAAGCTGAGTCACTGTTAGTACCTTCTTGCTGGTAGCTTTCTTCACCGCTGATACTTTATTCAACGTCTTCATCATCCTCGTCGATGTCGAAACCTTCAGTTTGAAGCATTTCAATCACTTCAGCAGCAGTAAAAAAGCCGCTGTCGTGATCTAGTTTGTTCCAAAAATTTCCACTTGTATCACCTACAACGCCATTTCGATACGTACGCAGATTAGCTTGTCATGTGGGGTACTAAGATCAACGGCTGGCCAGTGACTATACAGTTACGGAACCTCACAAAGAAACTTTCCATTCAACCCTTGACACGTTCGCAATGCCCGGTGTAGCTCAGCTGCGATTTTTATGCTACCCCATGGAAAAATTTTTAATTGTCAAAACCGCTACAGCGTTCTGGCGTCTGGAGTGAGTTAAGAATAATAATAATAATAATGAATGACATTCGTATGGCACATGTATCCAAGCAAACTTTACAAGTTAGACTGAATGCACTGGCAATCGCCTATTCACACAGTTCAGCCACGCCCAAAAATGACTAACCACACTCACACGCACGCACACACACACACACAAACCATGAGAAGAAACCAGCGCAAACTGACAGCAGAGGAGAAAGAAAAAAAAAATCACAAAAACAACCCACAGAACAGATGAAGAGTTTTTAGCTGGGATTTGAACAGAGGGGGGTGGGTCGTTGACTGTGTGTGGCAAACAGTTTTTACTAAAGGAGGAGGAGAGCACGGGTGTTGGGGAGTGGACTTTATGCACTTGTACCTGCCTACGTCACTCTACACATATGAATACATCAAAATTCAAGGAGCGCAAAAATTCCATCGTTGGCGACCATCATACATGAACATTCAAACAGGCCGAGTACACGATCCAGCGAAAATTTCGTGAGCAGACTGTCAACATTCTCTCGTTCATCACAATAATCAAACAGCATGTCAACTCCTAGCTGCAGGTCACACGATCTTCACATCATAATCCCAAGAAAAGAAAAAAAAAAACAGAAAAAAATACAACAGACAAAAGACATTATGTCAGCACCAACGGGGCTTACAAAGCCATGAACGGAGCTGCTGCAACATTTCTTCGCTGGCACCTGCAATCCTACACTCTACACTGACACCTACATCCACACTACACATGATGAATGGATACACTTCTCATGTACATTATGTAACTCAACCATCACAAAAGAAAATAATAAATAATAATAGACTATTGCACACACACACACACACACACACCAATAAATAACTAACAAATGGACACAAAAAACAGAAAGGGAAAGAAGGCATGACCACATATATGAGAAACCGTTCTTGATATGCAAATCATGAATAAGAACACAGCACACCACACCACACAAACATGCCAACACACCAGTGTATACCACATAACATCTCTCACACCACACCACAAACAACACCACACAAACATGCCAACACCCCACACCACACCACACAAACATGCCAACACCCCATACACCACTCCACACAGAACTCACAATGTACACACATCCACACCCCACTCCACCCTACACCACACCAGACTCACAGTGTACACATCCACACAACACACCACACCAGACTCACAATGTACACATCCACACCATACCACACCAAACTCACAATGTACACATCCACACAACACACCACACCAGACTCACAATGTACACATCCACACAACACACCACACCAGACTCACAATGTACACATCCACACAACACACCACACCAGACTCACAATGTACACATCCACACAACACACCACACCAAACTCACAATGTACACATCCACACAACACACCACACCAGACTCACAATGTACACATCCACACAACACACCACACCAGACTCACAGTGTACACATCCACACAACACACCACACCAGACTCACAATGTACACATCCACACAACACACCACACCAGACTCACAATGTACACATCCACACAACACACCACACTCACAAATTACACATCCACACAACATGCCACACCAGACTCACAATATACACATCCACACAACACCAAACTCACAATGTACACATCCACACAACACACCACACCAGACTCACAATGTACACATCCACACAACACATCACACCAGACTCACAATGTACACATCCACACAACACACCACACCAGACTCACAATGTACACATCCACACAACACATCACACCAGACTCACAATGTACACATCCACACAACACATCACACCAGACTCACAATGTACACATCCACACAACACACCACACCAGACTCACAATGTACACATCCACCAATGTACACATCCACACAACACACCACACCAAACTCACAATGTACACATCCACACAACACACCACACCAGACTCACAATGTACACATCCACACAATACACCACACCAGACTCACAATGTACACATCCACACAACACACCACACCAAACTCACAATGTACACATCCACACAACACATCCACACCAGACTCACAATGTACACATCCACACAACACACCACACCAAACTCACAATGTACACATCCACACAACACACCACACCAGACTCACAATGTACACATCCACACAATACACCACACCAGACTCACAATGTACACATCCACACAACACACCACACCAAACTCACAATGTACACATCCACACAACACACCACACCAGACTCACAATGTACACATCCACACACACACCACACCAAACTCACAATGTACACATCCACACAACACACCACACCAGACTCACAATGTACACATCCACACAACACACCACACCAGACTCACAATGTACACATCCACACAACACCAAACTCACAATGTACACATCCACACAACACCACCAACTCACAATGTACACATCCACACAACACACCACACCAGACTCACAATGTACACATCCACACAACACACACCAAACTCACAATGTACACATCCACACAACACACCACACCAGACTCACAATGTACACATCCACACAACACACCACACCAGACTCACAATGTACACATCCACACAACACACCACACCAGACTCACAATGTACACATCCACACAACACACCACACCAGACTCACAATGTACACATCCACACAACACACCACACCAAACTCACAATGTACACATCCACACAACACACCACACCAACTCACAATGTACACATCCACACAACACACCACACCAGACTCACAATGTACACATCCACACAACACACCACACCAGACTCACAATGTACACATCCACACAACACACCACACCAAACTCACAATGTACACATCCACACAACACACCACACCAGACTCACAATGTACACATCCACACAACACACCACACCAACTCACAATGTACACATCCACACAACACACCACACCAGACTCACAATGTACACATCCACACAACACACCACACCAGACTCACAATGTACACATCCACACAACACACCACACCAGACTCACAATGTACACATCCACACAACACACCACACCAGACTCACAATGTACACATCCACACAACACATCACACCAGACTCACAACGTACACATCCACACAACACACCACACTCACAATGTACACATCCACACAACACGCCACACCAGACTCACAATATACACATCCACACAACACCAAACTCACAATGTACACATCCACACAACACATCACACCAGACTCACAATGTACACATCCACACAACACACCACACCAGACTCACAATGTACACATCCACACAACACACCACACCAGACTCACAATGTACACATCCACACAACACACCACACTCACAATGTACACATCCACACAACACGCCACACCAGACTCACAATATACACATCCACACAACACCAAACTCACAATGTACACATCCACACAACACAACACACCAGACTCACAATGTACACATCCACACAACACATCACACCAGACTCACAATGTACACATCCACACAACACGCCACACCAGACTCACAATATACACATCCACACAACACCAAACTCACAATGTACACATCCACACAACACACCACACCAAACTCACAACGTACATGTACCCAGACCCCACACATACACCACACATACCACACACCACCTACACACACCAACCCAACCCACACCACACCCGCAAACCCCGCACACCACACCACTCCACACATGACAGCACCCCATACCACCCACACCACACTACCTCACACACACCACTACCACACCCTACACATATCATACCACACACACATGACAACACCCCACCCCCCACACACACCACCCCACCACACACCACACCACCCCACACACCACACCAAACTCACAATGTACATGTCCCCAGACCCCAGAGGCTGCCTGCCGTCCGAGCTGTTGGCCGGCTCAGACCGCGTGTGGGCGTGAACGGGGGCCAGAGAGGGGGCAGAGGCGGGGGCAGGAGGCTGGGGGGCTGGCTGCCTCCAGGGCAAAGCCAAAGCCAGCACCAGCATCATCGTCCACGTCAGCACCAGCAGCAGCACACATGGCATCGCAGACGACAACACGGCAACCACCCCCACAAGGGAAGCATGCAACACACATACACACACACACACCAAGGAGGCAACGCGTCAAACACAGGGCAGTTTTTTGTTTTCTTTCTAAAGCAAGGAACACGCACTAATCATCAAAAACGCACAAACACACACATAGTTAATTCAAAACACAAATGATGAAGGAAAACTCAACGCACACAACCGGATCTTGCTTTTTTTTCCTTTCTTTTTTCTTTTCTTTTTTGACAGGAAAGAAAAAGAAAACAAAAAAAGAAAGAAGAACAGGAAGAAGAAGAAGAATAGACAGAAAGAATGAAGCAGAAGAAAAAAAAAAAACCCTCAAGAAATCAACAAGCAGACAGTTAACAAACTGGGCATTTATACTGAAGACAAGAAACAGTGAAGAAAATACTCCCCATACCCCCCCCCCTTCCCCACCACCCTCCCCCCACTTCAAATCACACATCAGCAACATACTGACATGATAAACATACCTGAAGAAAACCTCGCAAATCACACACTACTCCACGAAACAGAACATTGTATCTAAAAGACATTGACAGAGAGTTCAATGACATGCTCACAGCAACACACTGTCTCCAAAAACAATGAGATTAAAACGTTCTACAAGATTTCAAGACCTCACAATGAAGCGCTAAAATTCAAAATAATAATTTTTGGTATTGCATCCCCCCACCCCCCCTTTCTCCAAGCACAGAACATATACAGAAAACAATTGTCAAGTAATATGTCATAATAATTATGAGATAAAATGACATAAAAAGGATGAAATAAACATCAAAGAAAATATCATGTCAATCAAAGAAACACACAAGAGACAAAAATGCTGCATCACATTAGAACATTAAACAATGAAATAAATACCTACTGGCAATTTTTTGTGTAATATATTTTTTTTTAAAGACAAGAAGCAAATTAACTAAAAAAAACAACAACAAAACTGTTAGCAAAATTATACCATATTATGGAACAGGTTATCAATAACATTATTAAAATTTAAAAAAATTGTTAGCAGAATAATACCACTCTAAGTAATGAACAAAAAAGAAGAATGTTAGCACACAAATATTAAAGTATGTAATGAAAAATAAAAACACTGTTAGCCCAGTTATACCATATATTATCATAATGTAGTATGCACCAAATCAACTTTCTTTTGATGAAAAAAAAGAGAAAAAAGTCAAATATATAACACAATCACAGCTGTGGGTATGTGTATGTGCCTGTGTTTGCAAGCATGTGTGCTTGTACCAGTCTGCATGTCACTGCTCACATGTGTGTGTATGCATGCATGTTTTGAGTGTGCCTGCTGTCTGTACACACGTATACACCCATACAATTGTTGAAAACTCTCTCACAGGATGTGTATACTTGGGTGTCTTCAAGACCTCAAATAAGCAGTCATTCCTACCCAAATGACCCACAGACATCAGATTTATACACAGGTTTCTGCACAGTTCCCTCAGCCACTGCTGAGGCACAGCCAACGTGTACAACACTGACCTATCTACAGACCTACCTTGATGTCAACTTGCTGTATTAAACTTCATAAATCTAACACCTTCACCGAAGCTAAACACACAATTCCAGCAACAGCGCTAGAAATTCCAGCACTGGAAAGTCAAAGGCAGGACTACAGAATGCTTCATTCATCTCCAGTAAGAGGAAATTCGTCTGTGGAGTAAAAACATTCAAGAACTCGGCAAGAATCATAGTCAAGCTGCACAAAACATTGCCTGTAAAAATTTTAAAACAGCGCATAAATGATGATGCAGACCAGAAAGGAAGCCATCATGATACAGAAGGGCTGTACGAAAGCTGCACAGGTGCTACAAAAGCAAGAGTACTCAAATCCTGGCCACTGAAGCTGTCATGAGAGAGAGTTTTCTGCATACACTGCTTTACAGATTGCATGCTTGTAAATTAAAAAAAAAAAACACCCATCCACCCACCCATTCTCACACACACACCACACACACACACACATACACACACACAACCACGCATTTCAAATACATGATTATCAAAGTACCAAGATACTCAAACCATCGTTCATCATACATATCTTCGGTTTCCTTTCAATGACATCAAACCAACCCAGCTAGAAACACTAGAGTACATTCCAAAACCTTTCTCTCTCTCTCCCCCACTTTCCTGGCCCAACAACTGAGTCAGCGTGAAGTCTTCGCAACAACAGAGAAAACCGCTAACTTCTTTCTAACACCATCCCCATCGCCGCTCGCCTTCCCTAAAGGAGGAAGCTGGCTTCCTGTGCGCAGCCCACGACTCTAACCTGGCCTACCAGAAAGACGTCTTTGTCAACATGACAACGCCTGGCTAACCGATTTGGCCATTATGCCTTTCTGCCGACACACATTTAGCCTGAAGGCACATCCACACCACAGTGAGGGTTTTTCAGCAGCCAGTTACCCCTGTACCTGTCACACTACAACGTTCCTCTTCTTCTTCTTCTGCATTCGTGGGCTGCATCTCCCGCGTTCACTTGTATGCACACGAGTGGGCTTTTATGTGTATGACCGTTTTTACCCCGCCATGTAGGCAACCATACTCCGTTTTCAGGGGTGTGCATGCTAGGTATGTTCTTGTTTCCATAACCCACTGAACGCTGACATGGATTACAGGATCTTTAACATGCGTATTTGATCTTCTGCTTGCATATACACACGAAGGGGGTTCAGGCACTAGCAGGTCTGCACATATGTTGACCTGGGAGATCGTAAAAATCTCCACCCTTTACCCACCAGGCGCCGTCACCGTGATTCGAACCCAGGACCCTCAGATTGACAGTCCAACGCTTTAACCACTCGGCTATTGCGCCCGTCCAACGTTCCACCTTCACTGATCGCTGTGCGACAGGCGGTCAGCAATGTAACAGCTGCCCACCTGTAGCGGCGCCCAAGAGACACTTCAAACATGACCACCTTTAACTCAAGCGTACCAAACACCTTCTCCACCACTCCCTTGCACAAAACAAAATACACTGGGGAGAGGGGGACAGCGTGACAAACAAGGAGGGGGGTGGGGGGGGAATGGAGGAGGTTGGAGGAAGGGGGGTGCGGGGAGGGGGGGGGGGGGTTAGCACCAAAGGATGGGAACTGGAATCGTGCAGAAATGCTCAGAATCACTGGTGGTGTGATGAAACCCCCATCCCCCCCAGCGGCGTGTGAAGAAAATCCTAACAACTCCAATGCCCTAAATGAAGGAAACAAGCGATGGCAGAGGAGAAAGAAAAGAAAGAGGGAGACCGAAAATCTCAAACATATCCCATCCCCCTAAACAAAGTCATTTCAGAGACATTTATCAAACACTACGAAAATGAGTTTTAAAAAAATCCCTTTCCCCTTTCTTAAATCAAACCAAATCAACAAAAATAAATAAATAAAGAGAAACAACGATAGGAAACCAAGAAAGGAGAGAAAAGAAAATGAAACTGAAATCTTGCTGTGCACCAACTAACGTGTCTCATCTCATCTCCACACCATCTCACTCACCCACATCAACACAAAACACAAGACACCCACACACACACTATGTATATCAACATATGATGCTGACAAAAATCTGCTATCAACTCTAAACTGTTTTTCTCTGGTTTAACTCTCTCCATACGAACAGTGAAAGAGATGACGTTAACAGCGTTTCACCCCAATTACCATCATCAAAATATTGCAAGCGGAAGGCTCTTATACTGAAGAGGTGAATGTTGACAAAGAATACCACAATTCTGACGACGGAAGCTAAAGGTTGGGTCATTGAGACACCCACTGGACATCCGAGGGGTCTGTGTAGAGGAGAAGAGAGGACTGGCCGTACTGAGTGAGTTAAAATACACAATACACCATGCAGAAGGGGGGAATACAACGCATGCAATAATTTACGGGCAAACAGAGTTGTAATGGGTACACTATCTTCATTACTAAAAAAAAAAAAAAAAAAAAAGAGAGATTAACACAGTGACAATATTAACATCACCAAACCTCCTGAGAGAATAAAGATAAAAAAAACAACCACCACCAATAAATGCTAAAAGGACTTAACACTGTTCAGGACTACAGAGCCAGCCAATGCTTAACTCATTCTACCCCAGGTACGAGTTAACTCAAACCATAATTACTTCCCCTGTGGACCAGGTACGAGTCCTCTCCTACCAACACGCTGTTCCAATTTCGTTCATTCTTGCTTGGTACAGTTGTCATTCTAAACTGAACCCTTTACTGATTCCAGAAGTATGAAAACGAAGCTCTGTTTGACCGATTCAAAACAACAATTTTCTCTTGATTTTCACTGTTTTAGTGAACCACCCTGTCTTCTCTGCAGTGGTCCCGTATAGTGCTGGTTCAGGGAAGTTGAAACAGACATGACAGGCGCAACAGCCGAGTGGTTAAAGCGTTGGACTGTCAATCTGAGGGTCCCGGGTTCGAATCACGGTGACGGCACCTGGTGGGTAAAGGGTGGAGATTTTTACAATCTCCCAGGTCAACATATGTGCAGACCTGCTTAGTGCCTGAACCCCCTTCGTGTGTATATGCAAGCAGAAGATCAAATACGCACGTTAAAGATCCTGTAATCCATGTCAGAGTTCGGTGGGTTATGGAAACAAGAACATACCCAGCATGCACACCCCCGAAAACGGAGTATGGCTGCCTACATGGCAGGGTAAAAACGGTCATACACGTAAAAGCCCACTCGTGTGCATACGAGTGAACGCAGAAGAAGAAGAAGAAACAGGCATGTAGCTGTGTGGGTAGAATGAGTTCACTCACTCTGGATGATGGAATGCTATAGTGTTCCTGACGTACGGTAGCGTTCCAGATGACGAAACGCTACATCGGTTTCGACATTTAAAAATTTGTCCACGTTTTCTTCATGGGGTAGCATAAAAATCAAAGCTACACCGGGCATTGCTAACGTGTCAAGGGTCGAATGGAAAGTTGCTTCATGAGGTTTCCATGACTGTACACTTGCTGGCCAACTGTTGACCCTGGTACCCCACATGAGAAACTTATCTGCATACGTATTGAAAATCGATACAAGTGGAAATTTTTGGAGCAAACTATATCATGACAGCAGCTTTTTACTGCTGCGGAAGTTATTGAAATGCTTCAAACTGAAGGTTTCAACATCAACGAGGATGATGAAGACGTTGAATAAAGTATCTGCAGTGAAGAAATTTACCAGCAAGAAGGTACTGACAGTGACTCAGCTTCTGAGGGCTGTGAGGAGAGGGAGGGTGGTGGGTGTACTCACGACGTTAGAAGAGGGGTCAGTGGGTCAAGTACAGGGAGTTTCATTCAGTTACTTTGTGTTTTGTACTGTTTGTGATTTTTTTCCTAACCCTAACAAACAGGTCGTCTGCAGGGGAAAGCAAGGGAGAAAACTATTCGCTGGGAGTGAGTTAACACTGTTGAGGACTGCAGAGCCAACCAGTGCTTACAAAGTACACATACTGTCTGACTACTTACATAGAAAGACTCTGAAAGATTTTTGTTTTGTGTGTGCAGGGGGAACGGAGGAGGCAGGGGGCAAGTATATATCATATACCTTTCTCTGAACATATACTTGCATGCATGTTTGCATTGTTCTTGCGTATGTAATGCATCTGCTTCTATCAACAGAAAATAACAAAAGAAAACAACAATAAATAGCCATTTATAATTATACAAAAAAACAAAACAAATAAGCTTCTTCTTTTTTTTAAAGCTTAATATAAGAAGGTTCAGGAGGGACAAAAATCAGAAGAAAAAAAAGTCCACAAACTAGCACCAAAAACATAAAATTCAACAAAAAAAAACAGCTACTCCCACAAACCAAACATTCATTAAAACAGTTCATCCCACCAACTAAAACCACAACATAATCACTAAACAAACTGAATAAAATCAAGGAAAAGAAGGGGAAAAAAAACAAAAAAAACCCAGAAGAGCATGCAGGAGTGACAAAATAACAATCATACCTCATACACACAGCATCAATAAGAACAGAAAGGATCACAGGGAGGGGAATAAATAGGCAAAAACAAAAAAAAACAAAAAAACACAAACAAGGCCATGCACAAAACTAGCTTCAAAGGGAGAAGAGAATAAATAAACAAAATAAAGGGATGAGGTAAAAATCATATATATATATATATCAATTTTTTAAGTGGATAAATGTGTATACTGGGACGGGTAAACTGAGCGACCAATCAATCAACTTACACGCAAATTCCCCCCATAGACATAAGGTCTGTGGGCCGGGGTGGGCACAGGGGATTTCTGGGAAGGAGATCGTTCAGCAGGACTGCGAGCATAAGCTGCCACCTGCAGACGGCCATGCAACGCAAAAGTCACAGGGTGGCAGCATGACATGACAC
The DNA here is from genome assembly GCF_041734735.1 of Babylonia areolata. Taxonomy (NCBI): domain Eukaryota; kingdom Metazoa; phylum Mollusca; class Gastropoda; order Neogastropoda; family Buccinidae; genus Babylonia; species Babylonia areolata. Next base: position 1,929,749 of record NC_134888.1, on the reverse strand, counting down.
AGCACGACACGGCACGGCACGACACGGCACGACAGGTGACATGAAAACTACATGACACAACAGTGTGACACAGCACATGACATAATACCACCTGACAAAACTTTTAACACATGACAGGAAACATGATACAACATGACAACAACAACAACAAAAAACATGACGCTACATGACGTGTCGTTACACAGCACAACACAAGACATGACATGACATAACAGAACACATTACACGACATGACAACACATCACACCACACCACACGATGTGTGACAACATGACACAACGCATCACAATAAAACATGACGCGACACAATATGACACAACACCCACCACACTACACAGCAAAACAAAAACAAAAAAACAGCATCCTACTAAAAACAACAACGTAATACATATCAATACATTAATACATCTGAAACCAAACGATAAAGATATTGTGCGGGAGTTTTTTTTGTTTTTTTTTGTCATACTGAAAATTCTGCTACTGTTCCTGGAGACACTTAAAACTGAAAAGCAACGGTCTTAATACCAAAACAAAGTAAAATAAAAGGAACTAAAATTGTTTTACGCCAAAAATAAATTACCATAATGCTAATGCCGAAATCTGAAAGCAAGGAAACATTCCCACCCATGTAAGAATAATAACAACAATAACTGCATGCAATACACTATTACGACACATGAGGTAGGGAGGTAGGTGGTGAAGGGTGGTGGAGGGGGCCTGGGGGGGGATGAGGATATGTCTGAAGTGAAACCTTCCCCTGTCACAACTCCTCATGTATTCAAAAATAACTAATTAGTCCACTATCTGGAAGAAGGGGCAAAAAAAAAAAAAAAAAAAAAAAAGCCCAAACACTTGTAGGGAATACATTTTAAACTGAAACTGAAACATAAAAACTAAAATACTCAGAGAATACTTTTGAACAAAAGGCAAAAAGAGGTTGGGGGGGGGAACACTTATGAAATATCTTCAAGCGCACTTACAAAGCGCAAAGCAAGCAAAACAAAACAGGAATTATTCTGTGTGAATGTGAACTGAAATCAAATCACTCAACAAAACAACTGTTCCTCTCACGCTGGGAATGCTGATAGATTTTTTTTTTCTTCTTTGAAAGAAAAGGGGGTGGGGGGGGGGGGGGGAGGAGGAGAGGACACAGGTATGGGAGGAGAGAGAAAGAAAGAAGAAAAAAGAAACCGGACAAAAGAATTTCTTTTTTTAAATTTGAAGTGAGCAGCAACGTGCCTTCACTGTCAAACATCACAGTTCATTAATTCCACTGCTGCGTATCCAACAAAAGAACGCCCTTCCTTCCGTAATGAACGACATCATCAAAATAACTAGGCAGTGTTGCAACCTGAGATGCTGACGTGTTTGTTTCAGTGACAGAACACAAGAGATGAGACTATTCCAATGGCAGAAAAGCTGGAAATGCCAGACCACTCTCAGCACAGGACACGCTCCATGACAGAAACATGGCATGATGTATAAACAGAATATATATATATGTAGCCAAGTGCTCAGCTGGCTACTAACCGTAGTTCAACTCACAGCACATGCCATAAAGCGGATGACAGTTTCACTGCAGTGACGGTGTCCAACCACCGTCATGAGGAGGTAACTCCTGTGTCGCAAGGCTATTCAAATTCGAATCTGAACTGAAAGCTGTTGCACATCTGCCGGTCTCTTTCTGAGGCACAGCTCTAGAATACACATCGAGCGTGTTGCACACACAGTCTGCTGCCAAACATTCGACTGCAATGTCTTCTTTATCATCTTCCTCTCTTCCTACTTAACTATTGTAAATAAAATAGAAAAACCCTTTGTGACTGGCCTTCTATATATATATATATATATATGTCTTTGGCCTGTGCGCAGATCTCTTCTAAGTTCTATCCTTTCACCTTCATACTCTTTAATTCAGTCAGTCTTTTGAACCGTCCTCTTTATGTACCACTGGGGTTAACATGGCTACACACACACACACACACACACACACATATATATATATATATATACACACAATGTATTTATACACTGCGAAGGGAAACGTCACTAACCAAAGGCTCTGATCAAACATTCTCTTCTAAGAACATCTTCAAAAATGATCAACTTCGAACCTCAATGTTTCATTCTTTCCTCGATCAAAAACGGATCAAGCCAAAAGAGCAACAGTTACACACACAAACACATCTGTAGTCAGCGTAAAAATGGCACACCTGTACACAGCACAATGATACTGGTCAGCATGCTACTGAGTTGGGCATACTAAGAACTAAACAGCTTTGCAAGAAGTAAAACAGCTTTCACAAGCGGAAGGACAATCAAGCCTGAATTAGTACACACACGCAAGCACGCACCCACACACACACACACAAACACACTCACACATACAAACACACTCACACAGTAACAGGTGCAGCATTATCTGTTCATCTCTTATAACAAACAGGACCTGATTTCCCTTGTTTTATAAAATTCAAATTCACTGTTTACTTTTTACTTATATCACAAAAAACAAAAAAAACGTACATGTACATATATACAAGAGACAGATATTTTCATTTAATCTCACCATTAACCAGCCTCATATGATCCCTCCCCCCCCAACCCTCCCCTCACCCCCCACCCCTCATATGATTGCAATACCCTGCATTGCATGATAGCAATACCATGTCTCTATATGATTGTAATACTCTGCCTTATATGATTGTAATACTCTGCCTCCATATTATTGTAATACTCTGCCTTATATGATTGTAACACACTGCCTCATATGATTGTAACACTCTGCCTCATATGATTGCAACACTCTGCCTCATATGATTGTAACACTGCCTCTGTATGACTGTAATACTCTGCCTCATATGATTGTAATACTCTGCCTCATAGGATTGTAATACTCTGTCTCAGTATGATTGTAACACTCTGTCTCATATGATTGCAATACTCTGCCTTATATGATTGTAATACTTTGCCTCATATGATTGCAATACTCTGCCTTATATGATTGTAATACTCTGCCTCCCTATGACTGTAAGCCTCACATGATTGTTATACTCTGCCTCCATATGACTGTAATACTCTGCCTCATATGACTGCAATACTCTGTATGATTGTAACACTCTGCCTCATATGATTGTAATACTCTGCCTCACGTGACTGCAATTCCCTGCCTCGTATGACTGCAATACCCCCACCACATTTATTTATTGCAATAGCCCACCAGATAGGATTGCAACGCCCCCAACCCCACCCCGGCCCCCCACCCCCATATGTTTCTAAAACCTGTCTCATATGATTGCACTACTCCAACCCCCTCCCGCTCACCATTTTGCTAACCATAATTAGTGAGGTGGGAGAGGAGGGCCGCAGGGCATGTTCCTGCAGCAAGACAAATAAGAACCATGCCTTTTCCGCAAAGTGCTGGTTGGAAGAAAAAAAAAGAAGCTCAAACTGTCTTTTGTTATTAAACTAGGTACTGGATCATGTTCTGACATGTTATAATTAACACACACATATTATATATAATATACTATCATCATCTGTAGATTATATATATATATATATATATATATATACATACTCACACATGTACAGAGAAATACTACCCACACATACCCCCCACCCCCACCCACCCCCCCAAAAAGACACCAAACTGCATTATCAGTGAGAAGAGATCACATCCAATCAACACCTCTTTACAATGAAATCCTGAGGTGAAGTGAGGTGAGGTGTGGTGAGTGAAGTACAAGAAAGGCTCATCACACACACACACAAAACAAACACACACACACAAAACAAACACACACACACACATGCAAGAAAAGCCAAGCCAAGCCAAACCCCCCACACACAATGCACACACACACACACACACAGCGCACATGCCACACGGCAGCAACAAGCCACTTACACCCCCATTGCCCAGATGAGGAGAGGAGGCCGACTTGAATGACGATGACGACAACGCTGGCGGTGGCTGCATCAAGCTATGAGAGGAGTAGGGGGGTGGGAGAGGCTGCGACTGAGCCTGCTGGAGAATGGGGGGAGGGGGCGCGGCCTGGTGAGAGCTGGCCGACTTGGAAGACGACGACGCTGACGATGACGACACCGCTTGAGAGTAAGGGGGAGGCTGCGAATGAGAGTGGGGAGGTGGAGTGGGGGCCTGAGACTGCTGCTGAAGAGGTGGTGGTTGTTGGGGTTGTGATGGTGGTGGTGGTGGTGGTGGTTGATGCTGCTGCTGCTGCTGCTGCACAGGGGCGGTAGGGGCTTGCCGTTTGGGTTTGGGACTGCTGGAGCCCCCGGCCTGATTCTACGACAGCAGGTTTAGGGGGGGCAACAAGGGGAGTGTGTTTGAGAGAGAGAGGAAGCCATCGGCAACAGACATGCAAATGCAAACACAACAAGCCAGCACTGACCCAGCGACCAGCACACATGCCCTCAAACCCCTGACTCCCCCCCCCCCAACCCCCATCCCATACACAACACACACTGACACACCATGTTGCTACACCCCCAGCCACAAGCTCCCATATACCCACCCCTCTTTAAATGCACACCACTTGCCACATGGTCACCACACTCCACATACACACACCATGCAGTGGCCACAATCACAGCAAATAACACCAACAAACATCAAATCAAAGGAAAGACGAAAACGACAGGAAAGGAAAGACCAAAAACGACAACTTCACAGCAGCTTGCACCCTGAATAAAAGAAAGGAAAAAAAAAAAAAAATACAGGAGAGAAGAACAGGAAGGAAGACACAAGTCAGAGAAAAAGACACAGGGAACAAGAAAGAGAGAGGGGCACGGACAGAAGAAAAAGAAACCAACATAAAAAACAACAACACAACAACAACAAAAACACGCAGTCCATGCACATCACACTGCAAGATAAAAAAAATTTAAAAAAAACAAAAACAAAACCATTTATGAAGAAATAAATGCACAAACAAATCCATCACAACAACAACAACAACAAAAAAGATAAGGGAGAGGGGCGGAACACCATACTGCGAGTCATGCTGTCAGCGTTAACACATCGCATGCCCCCCATGCCCCACACAAACCAGCGACCCACTTCAAAAGCCTCACGACCAATGGAGACATGTGCATGCAAAGCTTCCCCATATTTCAACTCCTGTCATAAACACACACACACACACACACGCACGTCATGCATGCCACTGCACAAGCACACACACTTTGTATTTTTGTATTTCTTTTTATCACAACAGATTTCTCTGTGTGAAATTCGGGCTGCTCTCCCCAAGGAGAGCGCGTCGCTATACTACAGCGCCACCATTTTTTTTTTTTCTTCTTCCTGCGTGCAGTTTTATTTGTTTTTCCTATTGACGTGGATTTTTCTACAGAATTTTGCCAGGAACAACCCTTTTGTTGCTGTGGGTTCTTTTACGTGCGCTAAGTGCATGCTGCACACAGGACCTCGGTTTATCGTCTCATCCAAATGACTAGCGTCCACTCAAGGTCTAGTGGAGAGGGAGAAAATATCGGCGGCTGAGCTGTGATTGGAACCAGCGCGCTCAGATTCTCTCGCTTCCTGGGCGGACGCGTTACCTCTAGGCCATCACTTGCACCAACATGTACTTACAACAACATCTACACCCCCCCCCGAAACACCATGCACAAAAAGCGCAAACCCATCCAGCATACAAACTGCTCAACATCCAAACCATGTTAAACGGCCCACTACCAGAAAAATACCAAAACCGTGCATGCACGCCTGTCTATGGGTCTGCGTGAGTGTGTGTGCATGCACGCATGTGTGCCTGCGCCCGTGTGAGCCTAAAACAGCACAAGGACTCAAAGAGACGATGAAGGGAACAACAGTGACAAAAATGAAACGAAGAACACATGAAAATGAAAGGATGAGTGCAGGAAAATGAAGGAAAATGAAGGAAAAGAAGGTATGCAAATGAAGGAAGAAGACAGACGACAATGAAGGGAAGAACGCATGGAAACGAAGCCAAGAACCAGGTCCCTAGGAAGGAGGAAACTGCGCCAAGTTCACCCAAGTGGTCCTTAACTTTAGGAGAACCCTGTACTTCAAAGAAAATAACTGTGACACACATCAACACCCAAGACAGCGTAACACCAAGTCCCAACGCTACACCAAAAAAAAAAAAAACCCAAAGAGATTCACAAGCCATGCTCCAAAAAAACCAAACAAGTAATAAAGTTCTGAGTGCTTAAAAAAAACAAAAAAAACATGAAGAAAACTATTCTAAAAATACCAACTATCAGCCATCACAAAACAAAGAGAAGAGAGAGAGAAAAAGCAAAAACCTGACAAAATCTCCTACAAACAAAAAAACAAACTATAAATTCTCCTACAAAGGACAGCCAACAAAGCAAAACCCAGAACACACACAACACACACACACGCACGCACACACACACAAACGAAAAAAAAAAAAAAAAGGAAAGAAAGCTCAGCATCACTACACGACGACCAAGACGACGAAGAAGAGACGAAAGAAAGAAAGGGCAGGGGTCACTCACGTCATTGTTGAGCTGCATCAGGGGGCTGGTGTCTTTGATTGTCAGGAACCAGTCGGGCTCCATCTCGTTCTCACTGTTCCCGTCAGATCTGCCGCCAACACAAACCACAAGGTCAGCTGCCACTGCCCAAGTTCAGGTTTGTTTGGGGGGGGGGGGGTTGTTTTTTTTTCTTCTTCTTTTTTTTTTTTCATTGCTGCCACATCATCTGCACCGTTTTCAGCGGCGTATTTGTATTTCTTTTTATCACAACAGATTTCTCTGTGTGAAATTCTGGCTGCTCTCCCCAGGGAGAGCGCGTCGCTACACTGCAGCGCCACCCATTTTTTTGTATTTTTTCCTGCGTGCAGTTTTATTTGTTTTTTCCTATCAAAGTGGACTTTTCTACAGAATTTTGCCAGGAACAACCCTTTTGTTGCCGTGGGTTCTTTTACGTCCGCTAGGTGCATGCTGCAGACGGGACCTCAGTTTATCGTCTCATCCGAATGACTAGCCTCCAGACCACCACTCAAGGTCTAGTGGAGGGGGAGAAAATATCGGCGGCTGAGCCGTGATTCGAACCAGCGCGCTCAGATCTCTCGCTTCCAAGGCGGACGCGTTACCTCTAGGCCATACCTCCCATGCTGCTCTTTCAGAGTCCCCCATACACAGCCACACCCGACTTCGTCTGTCGAAGTCCCCGTGCCGGCAGCCCACAGGGAAACATCAATGTTACATCGCCAGGTCAGTTTCTTTCCGCTGGGACTGACTGCACAAAGCCGTCTCAGCAGCGCAAAGTTTCATGGAAACAGCTTATCTTTGTTTACCATATGTCTGCTGTTCAGAAAGCACTAACTTTGATGGCGACACCTTTCCTTCATATATAGAGAGAACTATGTTTTATGGAAACAGCTTACCTTTGTTTACCATATGTCTGCTGTTCAGAAAGCACTAACTTTGATGGCGACACCTTTCCTTCATGTTCAGAGAGAACTATGTTTTATGGAAACAGCTTACCTTTGTTTACCATATGTCTGCTGTTCAGAAAGCACTAACTTTGATGGCGACACCTTTCCTTCATGTTCAGAGAGAACTATGTTTTATAGAAACGGTTTGACTTTGTCTATCTATCTTTGTTGTTTGGAGAGTGCTAAGTTCTATGGAAACCGCTTGTCTTTATTTATTCATCTCTGTTGTCAAGAAAGCTTGAAGTTTTATGAAACAGCTTATCTTTATTTATTCATCTTTGTTGTTTAGAAAGCACCAGGTTTGAGGGAAACAGAGAGAAACACACACACACACACACACACACACACACACACACAAAACTCACATGGATCCATCACTATCATCGCTTTCGCTGTCTGCCCCTTTCTCCTGTCACTACCAGCACAGACATCCCTCTCCCAAACACACACACACACACACACACAAAAAAAACTCACATGGATCCATCACTATCATCGCTTTCACTGTCTGCCCCTTTCTCCTGTCGGTAGCGGCGGAATCGGTCGATCAGCTCCGTCAGGTAGGACGTCTTCTTGGCCTTCCGGATGAAGGGATGGTTCAGCAGAGCCTTGGCCGACGGCCGCTGAAATCACCACGGAAAAGGCTGGTGCAGACAGCGTTGTGCTTCTCATACTGTCTCTGTTACCTCTCCCTTTTCTAGGCTTCCTTTGTGGCACGCCTCTTACTAGTAGTCTCTATTCTCTCTCCCTTCCTTAACTTTTGTGTGTGTGTGTGTGTGTGTGTGTGTGTGTGTGCGCGTGTGTGTGTGTATGTGCATGTGTGTGTGTGTGTGTATGTGTCTGTGTGTGTGTGTGTGTAGTTTGTTAGTCACATTTTGGTTTGTGAACGTAACATTGATGTAATGTGTTGTGTAAACAACAGTTTTGTAAAGCACCCACAGCAGATTTCTGGATAGTGTGACATATCAATATTACTTGGTACTTTTCTTACTGTCTCTGTTACCACTACCTTTCTCTCTATCCTTCCTAGTTCTCCGTCTCTACTACCACTCTCTTTTCTTCATAAAACTCTTACCGTCTCTATTACCACAACCTTTCTTTTCTTTCTTTTGTTTGTAGTACTCCTCTTACTGTCTCTATTACCACCACCTTTCTCTCTATCCTTCCTAGTTCTCTTCCTGTCTCTATTACCACTCCCTCTATTCACTGACTTTCGACATGTGACATGTATGTAACATGTATAAATATATATATGTATATCTTATTTCCCCCTTGAGTTTAATGCTTACTTCTTCTTCTGCGTTCACTCGTATGCACACGAGTGGGCTTTTACGTGTATGACCGTTTTTACTCCGCCATGTAGGCAGCCATACTCCGTTTTCGGGGGTGTGCATGCTGGGTGTGTTCTTGTTTCCATAACCCACTGAACGCTGACATGGATTACAGGATCTTTAACGTGCGTATTTGATCTTCTGCTTGCATATACACACGAAGGGGGTTCAGGCACTAAGCAGGTCTGCACATATGTTGACCTGGGAGATCGTAAAAAATCTCCACCCTTCACCCACCAGGCGCCGTCACCGTGATTCGAACCCGGGACCCTCAGATTGACAGTCCAACGCTTTAACCCCTCGGCTATTGCGCCCGCCGTTTAATGCTTACATAGCTGAAGGCAACAGAGGATGTCGAGTGTCTGTCACCACCCCCGTTCTTTCTTTATTTCCATCTCTCACAGCAGACATATCTACACCATAAATCTCCTCACCGTTTCAAAACGCACAAGAATGATGTAAATATTTTCATAAAGCTGTGAAAAAAAATAACATAAACATGTTGTTGTTGTTTTAAACCACACTAAGAAGAAAACTTAATATTCAGAAGATAATGTGAAAAAAAAAAAAAAAAAGTAATCTGAGGCACAAAAAAATAATATTGATAGGTACCATTTCCCCAAATGCTTTCCAATACTGCTGCTTCAGAGCAAAAACACTTGGCATCATCATACAGGAAAAAGGGTGTGGCCACATCATAAAGTTAAAAAAAAAAAGGGGGCGTGGCTTCATCAAAACGGCTAAAGTGGGTGTAGCTACACAACAAGCATGAATCAAAAAAAAAAAAAAAGATAAAGACAACTGACGTTTTCCGGGTCCTTGTTGAGGCAGATCTCCACAAAGTCCTTGAAGGCCTTGGTGTAGCTGCCCGTCAGCTGGGGCGGGTTGTTCTTGGGGATGAGGAACAGCACCCGCATGGGGTGAAGGTCCGAATTGGGCGGCTCCCCCTTGGCCAGCTCGATGGCCGTGATGCCCAGGCTCCAGATGTCCGCCTGCTCACACATTCACACACACATATATTTATAATACACATATATAATACATATATGTACACACTCACACACAAATAAATATAGATAACATACACAAACACACACACACACAAACACACATTCACACACACACACATACATATATTTATAATAAACATATATAATACATATATGTACACACACACACACACACACACACAAATAAATATAGATAACATATACATATACAGAGAGACACGCACACACACAAACACAAAAAAATGCACACACACACACACACACACACACAAATATATATTTAACATGCACACTTACACAGAAAGAGAGAGAAACACACACACACACACACACACACACACACACACACACATATGTCAGACCCCTGCCGGAGTCTGCACTAGTTGGGTCACGGTTAAGTATGTGTGATTAAACAACATATATCATGCACAAAATCATAAATTTGAAAAACTCCCATTGTACAATTCATTTTCATTCTTTTTTTCTTTTTTCTTTTTTTTTGGGGGGGGGGAATGTCTAATTCAGGAAGAAAATCAAATTTCCATTTTTCAGTTGAGGAGGCCAAAATTTCTATATATACCTGTCCTACCAACACTTGGGCCCAACACTTGGCTTATATCACAGATTGACATAAGTTTACATTTGGGCCAACAGCAAAGTGACAGCTGTATTATCAATGGTTTCTCCAGTCAATGGGAAACCATTTACAGCTTAGTCTTTTGTGTGAAAGACTATGACTCTCAAACTAGGAGGCAAAATTGCACTGGCTCTTAGTGCTGCAGCCTTGTGGGCTGGATGGCCTTTGGGAACCATCCCAACGCCGACTGTCCTAAAACCCTCTTGGCCGAGAGAGTGGGGATGTAACTTCGGCAAGACACTCTCCACTACAATCAAATTCTAGCCCAGATAGTTGGAACAGCAGTTGCCTCCTCTGCTGTTCTGATGGTCATAGTCGGACATGACGGACTATCATATATACCAGCACTCAATCCACAGAATGAGAGCCCAAACGCCAGTCTGAAATCTCTTCATGAATATATTCATTGAATAGCTGAAGCACGGGGAAAGGGCGAAGGCTGCATTCAGACCAAATCATATTGATTCCTAAAAATGCCTGTCTACACACAAATGCACCACCATTAATATTCACACGACGACAATGACGGTGGGACTGCATGTGTGTGCGCTGAGGAGGTGAATAAACAATATAAAAAAAAAAGAGAAAAAGTCGTATCATTCCACACTCTATTAGCCTTTCACATGAATCGATAAACCAAAGTCCCATGTGTAGCATGCACTTTGTAAAAGTACCCACGGCAACAAAACTGTTTTCCCTGGCAAAATCATGGAGGAAAAAATCCATCATGACAATCAAACAAATATACTTCCAGAAGAAAAAAAAAAGGACAAAATACATGGGTGGCGTTGCACTTAAAGAGGAAAGTGGCAGAATGGTTAAGACGCTCGTCTGCCACTACAGAGTCAATGAGGGCCTGGGTTCGAATCCTGCTCTCACCCTTTCTCCCACGTCTGACTGAAAAATCAAACTGAGCGTCTAGTCGTTCGGATGAGACGATAAACCGAGGTCCCGTGTGCAGCATGCACTTGACACTGTAAAAGAACCCACGGCTATGAGAGTGTTGTTCTGTGGCAAAAATTCTGTAGAAATCCACTCCAATAGGTACACAAATGCATGCTCTCAAGGCCTGACTAAGTGCGTTGGGTTATGCTGCTGGTCAGGCATCTGCCTTGCAGATGTGGTGTTGCCCCCTTGAGAAACGGAAACGGAAACTGTGGCACAGCAACGGTACATACGCCATTCTCACATCACACTGTCACCCCCTTCATCAAAGCAGATATCTCCAGTGCAACCCAACCCACCTTCGTGTCGTAGGCCGACTGCTTGATGACCTCAGGGGCCATCCAGAAGGGCGTGCCCACAAACGTCTGTCGTTTATTGGTCGTGTTGGTCAGCTGACCCGCCACGCCAAAATCGGCCAGCTTCACGTCCCCGTGTTCCGACAACAGCACGTTGGCCGCTGTCACAACCAATCAGAAAGGGAGGATTGTATTAATAATAATGACGGGCGCAATAGCCGAGTGGTTAAAGCGTTGGACTTTCAACCTGAGGGTCCCGGGTTCGAATCACGGTGACGGCGCCTGGTGGGTAAAGGGTGGAGATTTTTACGATCTCCCAGGTCAATAAATGTGCAGACCTGCTAGTGCCTGAACCCCCTTCATGTGTATATGCAAGCAGAAAATCAAATATGCACGTTAAAGATCCTGTAATCCATGTCAGCGCTCGGTGGGTTATGGAAACAAGAACATACCCAGCATGCACACCCCCGAAAACAGAGTATGGCTGCCTACATGGCGGGGTAAAAACGGTCATACACGTAAAAGCCCACAAGTGTGCATACGAGTAAACGTGGGAGTTGCAGCCCACAAATGAAGAAGAAGAAGTATTAATAATAATAATGTTGTTGTAAGGTCATTCATTACATACTGAGAATACCGTAGTCAGACTTTTTGAACACTTTATTCTATTCAAACATAGGTTACAGTGCAGAGAGAATCATGTACATCCAGAGAAAACAGTTGCTGGACTTTTTAACTCTCTCCATATGAACGGCGAAAGAGACGACGTTAACAGCGTTTCACCCCGATTACCATCATCAAAATATTGCAAGCGGAAGGCTCTTATACTGAAGAGGTGAATGTTGACAAAGAATACCACAATTCTGACGACGGAAGGTAAAGGTTGGGTCATTCAGACACCCACTCGACATCCGAGGGGTCTGTGTAGACGAGAAGAGAGGACTGGCCGTACTGAGTGAGTTAAACACTTGTTGTTCACTTGTTGTAAGGTTCGTTCATTACATCTAGAGAAAACAATGGTTGGAATTTTTGAACACTTTATTCTATTCAACTACAGGCTGCAGTACAGAAAGCATTACATCCAGAGAAAACAGTGGTTGGACTTTTAAACACTTTATTCTATTCAACTATAGGCTAAAGCATTACATCTAGAGTAAACAGCAGTTGGACTTTTAAACACTTTATTCTATTCAACCATAGGCTACATTACAGAGTTCTAGGTCTTCACAACACAGAGGGTCAGGGCGGAAATGTTGTGGGCGATCACTGCCTGCGAGGAAAGGAGCAGAGAGGCAAAGACAAAGAGAGTGATGCTAGAGCAATGGTAGGGATGGTTTTCACATTCCTTGACCTGTGGTGTCAGACTTATTTTTAGGCTTACTGCAGTCCCAGAGCTGCCCAAACACCACAGTTAACTGTGAGATCAAATTAGATCACTGCAGGGATCAGATTCTCGATCAAGCTTAGCTTTTGTTTGTGGTGCTACAATGCATCTTATACAGAAACCCGCAGGCAGATTTTGACATGGATAAGAAGATTAAGACGCATGCTTCCGCTAAGCTTGAAGCAAGCTTATCTTTTATGACAGACACATACATTCTCTCTCTCTCTCTCTCACACACACACACACATACACACACACTCCCCTCAAACACATTCACACACACACACACACACACACTCCCCTCAAACACATTCAGCTACCCCCTCTCCCATCCTTCCTCCTCCTCTCCCGCAACACCCCCTCCTGCCCTCCCTCACCCCCACCCTACATCAGACACAGACACACTCAGCCTCAAACAAATAAACTGATACAGCTACCCCCCCACCCCCCCTCACATCCTTCCTCCATCTCCCCCCCACTCACCCCCACCCCTCTCCGTCCCACGCTCCCTCACCCCCACCCCCAACATCACTCTTTCTGTAGTTCCTTTCCATAATGTCTGTTGTTAACGGCTGAGAATAAAGTAATAACTAATGTGTATTATTTGCGCAAATGGGTTTGTTTTTTTTCTTTCTCCATTCTTTTGACATGACTCTTAACTCACTCAGTACGGCTAGTCCTCTCTTCTCCTCTACACAGACCCCTCGGATGTCCAGTGGGTGTCTGAATGACCCAACCTTTAGCTTCCGTCGTCAGAATTGTGGTATTCTTTGTCAACATTTCACCTCTTCAGTATAAGAGCCTTCCGCTTGCAATATTTTGATGATGGTAATTGGGGTGAAACGCTGTTAACGTCGTCTCTTTCGCCGTTCGTATGGAGAGAGTTATTGTTTACATGGAATGTGTGTAAAAGATGTACGTATGTGTGTAACGTTTCAACGCCCCCCAAGGGGTCACAAGAAATCAACTATTCTGCCTTCGCCGGCTGCAGCAGTGACTGACCTTTGATGTCTCTGTGCAGCTTGCGCTCCGAGTGGAGGTAGTGGAGCCCATGGAGGATCTCCCGGATGATGATGGCGATGTCGTTCTCCGTGAAGGACCCGGCCTTCATCAGGTCCAGGGCCGAGCCCCCGCCCAGGTACTCCATGATGATCCACAGCTTGGACCCCTGGGTCACAGAGAGAGAGAGAGAGAGAGAGAGAGAGAGAGAGAGAGTGAAAGAATGAGAAAGAGAGAGATTGGGAGAAAGTGAGAGAGAGAGTGAAAGAATGAGAAAGAGAGAGATTGGGAGAAAGTGAGAGAGAGAGAGAGAGAATGAGAGAGAGATTGGGAGAAAGTGAGAGAGAGAGAGAGAGAGAGAGAGAGAGAGAGAGAGAGAGAGAGAGAGAAAGAATGAGAGAGATATTGGGAGAAATTGAGAGAGAGAAAGAATGAGAAAGAGAGATATTGGGAGAAAGTGGGAGAGAGAGAGAGACAGAGAGTGAAAGAATGAGAAAGAGAGATATTGGGAGAAAGTGGGAGAGAGAGAGAGAGAGAGAAAGAATGAGAAAGAGAGATATTGGGAGAAAATGGGGGAGAGAGAGAGAGAATGAGAAAGAGAGTAAGAATGAGAAAGAGAGAGATTGAGAAAAAGTGGGAGAGAGAGAGAGAGACTCAGAGAGAGAGAAACAGAGACAGTAAGACTGAGAGTGTGGGAGAGTGAAAGAGAGTGACAGAGAGAGACAGAGAGAGAGTGGGAGAATGGGATGGGATGGGAGAGACAGACATGAGAGATTCTCTCTCACACACACACACACACACACACTCTCTCTCTCTCTCTCTCTATCAAACACACACACATGCGCACACACACACAACACACACAAACACAAGTTTGACAACTGAACACAAGAGGAAACGAACATCAGGAAATCAATTCCTTTTTTCTACGAGTGACAATATGACAAATATCCGGTGGATGCCCCACAGAACCATCTGACAAGGTCTTCGCCGAACAAGCTCTGTAGTACCATGGTCTAACCCATGCCCTACAGGCTATAGAAACATCTTCACCAAACAAGCCCTATCTACAACCATGGCCTAATCTCATGCCCTAAGAAACATCTTCACCAAACAAGCCCTATCTACAACCATGGCCTAATCTCATGCCCTAAGAAACATCTTCACCAAACAAGCCCTATCTAAAACCATGGCCTAATCCCAAACCATCGCCTAACCCCATGCCCTATTAAAGCATTTCACCAAACAAGCCCTATCTAAAACCATGGGCTAATCCAATGCCCTAGAGAAACATCTTCACCAAACAAGCCCTATCTACAACCATGGCCTAATCTCATGCCCTAAGAAACATCTTCACCAAACAAGCCCTATCTACAACCATGGCCTAATCTCATGCCCTAAGAAACATCTTCACCAAACAAGCCCTATCTACAACCATGGCCTAATCCCATGCCCTAAGAAACATCTTCACCAAACGAGCCCTATCTAAAACCATGGCCTAATCCCACGCCCTAAGAAACATCTTCACCAAACAAGCCCTATCTAGAACCATGGCCTAATCCCATGCCCTAAGAAACATCTTCACCAAACAAGCCCTATCTACAACCATGGCCTAATCCCATGCCCTAAGAAACATCTTCACCAAACAAGCCCTATCTAGAACCATGGCCTAATCCCATGCCCTGTAGAAATATTTCACCAAACAAGCCCTATCTAAAACCATGGCCTGTCCCATGCCCTGTAGAAATATTTCACCAAACAAGCACTATCTAAAACCATGGCCTATCCCATGCCCTACTTCACCAAACAAGCCCTATCTAGAACCATGGCCAAATGTTAATTCAATGCCCTATAGAAACATTTCACCAAACAAGCCCTATCTAGAAACATGACCTAATCCAGTGCCCTAAAGAAACACCTTCAACAAAGAAAACAAAAACATGGCCTATCCCATGCCCTACAGAAACATCTTCATGGCCCAATCTAATGCCCCTATAGAAACACCTCCACCAAACAAGCCCTACCTCCCAGCAACCAACCCCACGTCCTCACCTTGAGGTAGGAGCCAAAGTACTTGGTGACAAAGGGACTGTCGCACTGGGACAGCACCATGATCTCCTGCTGGATGTCCTCAATCTCATCCTCGGCCTCCTCCAGGTCGATGATCTTGATGGCCACCACCTCCTGGGAGCGCGTGTCGATGCCCTTGAACACCTCCCCGAAGGAACCCTTGCCGATGCGCTCCAGCTTGGTGAAGCGCTCCTCAGGGTCCACTGTCTGACGCCCCTGGAGAGATACGGATACGGATATGGATAGTTTATTCAATAAAGGCCATGGTCCCTCATGAAGGGGGTACAGTGAATCAACATTCAAAATCAAAACCTTACAAATTACAAAAGTAAATGATAAACTGCAAATGATAATCCACAAATTGGATAATGCGCAAATAATAATAATTAACTACATAATACACTGCGAAACTTAAAAGCCTTATATAAGTAAATAGCAAACTGTTTTATAATAGTTTCGTTAGTTGATGACATAAGCATGGCAAGTCGAAATAAAGTAGGGTGTCTATAATATTTTTGTGGAATCCACTCATGTCTAAGGTCATTCAAAGCAGGGCAACACAACACAAAGTGAAGTTTGGTTTCTTCAGCACGTCTGCATAGCAAAGGACAACTAAGATCAGAGACACTGGACTTTCGATAATGATAATGATGAAGAAATATGTCAGAAATTCCAAATCGGAACCTGGCTGTGATATTTATCTCTGGAGAGAGAGAAAGAGAGAGAGGGGGGGAGATAAATACTGCTAAGTATTTCATCAGTTTATTATACTACCGTCTGATGTCCATGGAGAGACAGAAAAATATACAGCTTGGTATTTATCAGCTTACTGGACCACAGTCTTGACTCCAGTGGAGAGAGAGAGAAGGGGGGTTATTACAATATTAGATTACTGGAAAACCCTTAAAAAGAGTGGGGAAAGTACAGCTTCATATCATTTGATAACAGATTACTGGAAAACCATCTGGCACCCTTGAAAAGTGGGGGAAAGTACAGCTTCATATCATTTGATAACAGATTACTGGAAAACCATCTGGCACCCATGGAAAGAGGGAGGGGGGGTAGTACAGCTTGGCATTTATTAGTTTATTGAATCACTTTCTGAAGCCCCTAGAAAGACAGGAAGAAAAAAAGTACAGCTTGGTATAGATTATTGGTTTACTTGACCACCGTCTTGATGCCACTGGAGAAAGAGAAAGAGAAAAAAAAAGTATAGCTTGGTATTTTATTAGCTGATTGGAACACCATCTGAAACTACAGGAGAGATACAGGGGGGGGAAAAAGTGCAGCTTGGTATTTTATTAGCTGATTGGAACACCATCTGAAGTTGCAGGAGAGCAACAGGGGGGGGGGGAAAAAAAAGTACAGCTTGGTATTTTATTAGCTGATTGGAACACCATCTGAAGCTACAGGAGAGACACAGGGGGGAAAAAAGTACAGCTTGGTATTTTATTAGCTGATTGGAACACCATCTGAAGCTACAGGAGAGACACAGGGGGGAAAAAAGTACAGCTTCATTTTTTCCTGTTTGTTTTTATTAGTTAATTGGACTACAAATTTGACACTCCTGGAGAGAGAGAGAGAAGGGTGAAAAAAACAGAAACAGCTTGGAATTTGTTTATCAGAAGACAGTTTCACAACCTTCGAGAGAGGGGGAGAACTACAACTTGGTATCATTAGTGTACTTCTTCTTCTTCTTCTGCGTTCACTCGTATGCCCACGAGTGGGCTTTTACGTGTATGACCGTTTTTACCCCGCCATGTAGGCAGCCATACTCTGTTTTCGGGGGTGTGCATGCTGGGTATCTTCTTGTTTCCATAACCCACCGAACGCTGACATGGATTACAGGATCTTTAACGTGCGTATTTGATCTCCTGCTTGCATATATACACACGAAGGGGGTTCAGGCACTAGCAGGTCTGCACATATGTTGACCTGGGAGATCGGAAAAATCTCCACCCTTTACCCACCAGGCGCCGTCACCGTGATTCGAACCCGGGACCCTCAGATTGACAGTCCAACGCTTTAACCCCTCGGCTATTGCGCCCATCCATTAGTGTACTGAATCACTACTTTCCGATGCCCGTGGAGAAAGAGATCACCTCCCCCCCCCAGCCCCCTCCCCCCCCAAAAAAAAGAAAGAAGGGGGGAGCTGTAATCCATGTTAGCTGTAAATAGGTTACGAAAACAAGAACCTATCCACCAAACACTGCCCACCCCTCACACCCTCACCCTCGAAAACAGTGTCTGGCTGCCTACTTGGTGGGGTAAAAACGACCATTAACTCACTCAGTACGGCCAGTCCTCTCTTCTCCTCTACACAGACCCCTCGGATGTCCAGTGGGCGTCTGAATGACCCAACCTTTAGCTTCCATCGTCAGAACTGTGGTATTCTTTGTCAACATTCACCTCTTCAGTATAAGAGCCTTCCGCTTGCAATATTTTGATGATGGTAATTGGGATGAAACGCTGTTAACGTCGTCTCTTTCGCCGTTCGTATGGAGAGAGTTAAAAAAAAGCCCACTCATAAATATCAGTGAACGGTGTGAGCTGCAAGCCCATGAATGCGTAACCAGGGAGAAGACATGTTTATTAACGATTACTTCCTGGAAAGAAACGACATCCCCAGGGCAGCGCTTTTTCTCCTGTCTTGACCCAGTGGTGTGGAACAAAATGCATTTTTCAGTTTCTCACGGGTATTCCCCAGTTCAGTTTTTTATAAATAAAAGTTTCTTAAAAACTTGTCTCTTCTGTTCTGCCCACCATCTTCTTGACTAACTAAAGTGTTTCTTGGGTTTTTTTCCCCTGGCTGTGTGTGTACAAGTGAAGGGGGGTGTTTTGTAACATCAATGTGTGTCTGTGAGTGCACACACTTGTTCGTGTATGGTGTACTTGAGGTATTTATATACATGTTATGTATGTATAACTTTCTGTTACAAATGCCACGAGCTGAGTCAGCTTCCACTGTGGGAGGTGCCAGCATCAATCTGCATAATTATAATTATCGTTATTTTTATGACCACTACCAGTATTATCATTGTTACTTAGAACCCAGCCATTAAATCATCTCTGAAAACACTGTCAATATCACTTTATCAGTCCTGTACAACAGGGGGGGGGGAGGAGAGTGGTCCGACCTATTCTGGCAACATGCATTGTATTGTATTGTATTGTACTGTACTGTACTATACTATACTGTACTGTACTGTACTGTATTTCACACATATGTATTTCTTTTTTCTCTTTAAATTTTTTTTTTTTTTGTTGATCACAACAGATGTCTCTGTGTGAAATTCGGGCTGCTCTCCCCAGGGAGAGTGCGTCACTATACTATAGTGCCACCCCTTTTTAAAAAATTTTTTCCTGCATGCAGTTTTATTTCTTTTTCCTATTGAAGTGGATTTTTCTACAGAATTTTGCCAGAAACAACCGTTTTGTTGCCGTGGGTTCTTTTATGTGCGCTAAGTGCATGCTGCACACCGGACCTCTGTTTATTGTATCACCGAATGACTAGCGTCCAGACCACCTCTCAAGGTCTAGTGGAAGGGGGGAGAAAATATCGGCGGCTGGGCAGTGATTCAAACCAGCGCACTCAGATTCCCTCGCTTCCGAGGCGGACGCGTTACCTCTAGGCCATCACTCCACGCTGTACTGTACAGTATAATATCGCAGTGCACTGTGTTGTGTTGCTGTGCTGTTAAACTAAAGCAGCTCAACAAACACACAGCAATGTATCAAAGGCAGGGTTCACTGTTCTCATTCATCTTTCTGACATTCACCTAATTATCTTTCTGACAATCTTTGTGCTGATTTGCATATTCTCAAAGAATACTATCATACAGGAACTGACAGCCTGAAACATAAATTAAAGGACATCTGACCAACCACATGATGAAATCAATCGCACCTTTAAGGCAAAAACTGACAGGATTATGTTCCATCTTGGTAAACACATGCAAGACATTTGTGCAGGCATATAAATTGCATTATCATATCCTATCTCTAAGCCCAAATCATAACATTCCCTTCTTACTGTGTCCAATTCTTTCGATTCAAATGGACTTTGGTACTGACTCTGAGTCACTTCATGCTTCAGAACGCGTGTTACATATTTCCTCATTTATCCACAAATACAGACTCCGACAAACTCAACAGGGAAGAAACAAAAAACAAAACAAAAAAAATACAAGTCCACTGACATCACTAGTTAAAAACATACAAACAAATCCAAAAAACCCATACTTTTACAAGCATCGCGGAAGCAGATATGACTAAAGGCAGGACACATGTGCGGACAGGACTTGTCACCACTTTCCCTGACCATCTGAAAAGTTCAGCCGTGCAAGCGTATCTGTGTGCGTGCATGTGACCTACACTTCACACATCACACGATTTCCCTTTTTATCTTTGTCACCCTGTCCAGTGACTTGTGACTAACTTCCTGTCTCACCATTCCCCATTTTTTGAAAGCTGTCGTTTGAAACTTCCTCACTCCTGTGTCTCTGTCAACACCGATCTCTGTGCTGCGTCAGTATCACTTTAATTTCCTGTTCATTTTACTTCACTGGATTAAAAAACAAAAACAAAAACAAAAAAAAACATCAAGAATATCTGTCACTGAGAATTTCCCCACACCTTGGTTCATAATAATATACACTAAGCCCCAGGAAGAAAAATCTATAACACACTGGTTCATATGATAATAGGTAACACAGGAATTCACATACAAAGGGTACAAACAATGGTTCAAAACATGCAGGAAATCACACATGCTGAACAACCTGAAATGAGAAACAAGGAGACAGTTACAAAGGAAGTGTCACAAAACGGTCCATCTGCTGCATATGGACAGCCCGTATTGATTTTTTGTTTTTTTTGCTGTTTTTCAGCAATCGCAATACATTACACTGAATTTGGATGGAACACCAGTATAGCACCAAAACATAAGCAACAATGGAACAGAATGAACATGCAGTAATGTGTCACACACACACACACACATGCAAATACAATCACACAGACAACACAACACAACACAACACATGCACACACACATGCAAACACACACGCACATTGTATACAAACACACAGACAACACAACACAACCAAACACAACTCGCACACACACATACACACACACACACATAATCACACACACACACACACACAACCCAACCCAAATGCACGCACAAACACACAAACATACACACACAATCACACACACACAACGCAACCCAACCCAAACACACGCATGCATGCACACACACACACACAAAAAAGGGCGGAAACATTTTCACCTGAAAAAAAAGTGTAGCCACCAGTGTCTGCAGTGCAGTATAAATTTTGTTCTGTCACTACGCAAATGACAGGAAAAGGGAGGAACCCACACCCCATTGTTATCGACATCAATGGTTTCTCCACTGCAGTGAGAATTTATTTACAGCTCAGTCGTTTGTGAAGGACTATGAGAGGACTCTCACACTGGGACAGGAGGTAAAAAAACAAAAACAAGAAAGGCAAGGCCTTCAAGACTCACTTGTGATAAATTAAGTCCCCTAGCATTAATTACAGAGTAATTTCCCTTTTTTACTATCTGCACCAAAACGTTTGCAAAATAAATCAAAATTCCATGCTTAGCAAAAGAAGTTCCTGTTTGAACAAAAAATGATAATAATGACTCCTCTTGTTGCTGTGTCAGAATAAGAGGTCAAAGTGCCAAGTTTAGAGAATACAAAAAATATAAATATAACAGTAAATGCAGTTTGCATATAATTAGGCTTCTTTTTTTTTTCTTTTTTTTGTGCCCATCCCAGAGGTGCAATATTGTTTTAAACAAGATGACTGGAAAGAACTGAATTTTTTCCTATTTTTATGCCAAATTTGGTGTCAACTGACAAAGTATTTGCAGAGAAAATGTCAATGTTAAAGTTTACCACGGACACACAGACACACGGACACACACACACAGACAACCGAACACCGGGTTAAAACATAGACTCACTTTGTTTACACAAGTGAGTCAAAAATGCACTGGCCCTTAATGAGCACTGCAGCCTTGTGGGCCAGGTCACCTTTGAGGACCATCTACAGGGTACACAGCTAACCTACTCTGCCACACACAGACTACAGCCCTCACACTGGGCCACCTTTTGGTTCATGCTTTCTTATATTCATAATTACTAAGTAATAATTATTATTTACAATGTTTTAAAGGGAATATATATGTGAAATGCTTGCTATGAAAAAAACCAAACTTATACATTTCATTGATGCTGTTCAATGAAGTCATGTTTATTGTTGTTTTCGTGTGTGTGTGTGTGTGTGTGTGTGTGTGTGTGTTGGGAAATTGTATTGTTTTGCCACACCTGATGCTACTTCTCCTTTTTTTAGACAATAAAGTTCTTCTTCCAGATCTCCTCTTTGCTCTCTTGTTTCCATGATGTGATGTTCAAGAATGTATAAATTTTACTCTTTTCCTCCTTTTTTTCATTTCTCGTATTCCTTTGACTGCTTGATAGATATTCTTTACAAGGGTAAGATGAAAGCAGGTCACTTACTGCTTATTCCTTTTCCCTCAATTAAAACAAAAAATGTTATTTCGATTTTTCTTCACCGTTCATGGGCTGCAACTCCCAAAGTCACTCTAAAACTGTACATACATACATGTACAAGTGAGCTTTTATGTGTATAACCTTCTTCTTCTTCTGCGTTCACTCGTATGCACACGAGTGGGCTTTTACGTGTATGGCCGTTTTTACCCCGCCATGTAGGCAGCCATACTCCGTTTTCGGGGGTGTGCATGCTGGGTATGTTCTTGTTTCCATAACCCACCGAATGCTGACATGGATTACAGGATCTTTAATGTGCGTATTTGATCTTCTGCTTGCATATACACACGAAGGGGGTTCAGGCACTAGCAGGTCTGCACATCTGTTGACCTAGGAGATCGTAAAAATCTCCACCCTTTACCCACCAGGCACCGTCACCGTGATTCGAACCCGGGACCCTCAGATTGACAGTCCAACCCTTTAACCACTCAGCTACTGCGCCCATCTGAAAGCAGGTCACTTACTGCTTAATCCTTTTCCCTCAATTAAAACAAAAAAATTTATTTCTATTTTTCTTCACCGTTCATGGGCTGCAACTCCCAAAGTCACTCTAAAACTGTACATACATACATGTACAAGTGTATAACCATTTTGCACAACCATGCAGGCTGCTTTTTTTTTTTTTTTTACTGGGGGAGGGAGGCGCGAGGGGGACGTGGGGGGAGGGGGGGTGCATGCTGTTCTTATTTCCATAACCCACCACCGAACCCTGACATGGATTACAGGGAATCTTTAACGTGGATGTTTGACCTTCTGCATGCTTAAATACAAACAAACAGGGTTCAGACACTAAGGACATCTGTTGACCTGGAAGATAAAAATAATAAAAATTAAATAAAAAAAAAACCCTCCAGCCTCAGCCCACCAGGCGTCATTACCGGGATTTGAACCTAGGACCCTCAGATAGAAAGTTCAACGCTTTCAGTTCAACCACTTGTTGCTCCTGTTGTCGTTTTCACCACCCACCCACTTATGAAACTGTTCATCCTTTTTATTTTTCTTTACTGCTTCCTCACTCAGTCAAACTGAAAATCATTGTACTTCTCTCTCACACTGACAACACAAACTGACAAAGGTCAACAAAGGGAAGACAAAAAACCTGGGATACCTCACCCAAATAATGGTGGTTTCTCTTTCCGATTGTAAAATTCAATGCACATACTGTTTTGTGGGGGGGTGGGGGGTGGGGATGGGGGGTTTGGTCTTTTTTTTTTTTTAAAGCTACAGTATCAACACATCAATATCATGAACATGGAAAACAATGGTTATGTTTTTGTTGTTGTTTTTTGCACATCCATGCCAAGGGCATTAAATCCCATAACTTCAGATGCTGAGCTGATTTTCATACATCAAACAACAGAACCACCAGCCACAACCACCTTCATTTGTATCCTGTTTGTGGTTTTGCTTTGTTTTGTTTCTTTTCTTGTTGTTGTTGTTGTTGTTGGTGGTGGTGGTGGTGGTTTTTTGGGTTTGTTTTTTTTTTTTCCAAGGGACTGCTTGGGGCAAGTAGATCATCGTGTCAGGCAATTAATGTCCTGACCAAACTTGCCCCACTGGGCAAGTGTTTTCTTTTCAAGACATTGACAAGCATGTTGTGTTTAAAAAAAATATCCCATGCCCCCCCCCCCCTCCACTGCCCCCCCCCTACCCCTCCCACACACCCACACACACCCCTCCCCATCTCCCGATCATCAGACTCTTAAGGCAGTGTTTTGCCACGTGAGAGAGAAAACTTGTTTTAGCTGTTCAAAACAACATTTATCTTTTGTGAAACCCAACAAAACAAATATCAGTTAAGGGTTTCACTGCTTCTCTGTGTGTGTGTGTGTGTGAGAGAGAGAGAGAGAGAGAGAGAGAGAGAGAGAGAGAGAGACTGTGTGTGTGTGTGTGTGTGTGTGCGCGCGCGCGCGCGCGCACACACGCATGTGATGCATGTAAGTTTCGGAAAGTAGGGCAAGTGCAAAATCCGTCCAGGCAAGTGAATTTGCCAATGACTTGCCTGACTAGGCAAGTGGGAAAAAGCTTCAAAAAGGTTAATGTCAGTCCCTGATTACGGACGTTTTCTTGTCCATATTAGTATGTAGATATTTCGATAATCATGAATGATGCTGCAGGTGATGACTGACGTTGCTCTGTTTTTGTGACAGAAATGTGAGAATTGGAGAGGGTTACTGACGGGCGCAATAGCCGAGTGGTTAAAGCGTTGGACTGTCAATCTGAGGGTCCCGGGTTCAAATCACGGTGACCGTGCCTGGTGGGTAAAGGGTGGAGATTTTTACGATCTCCCAGGTCAACATATGTGCAGACCTGCTAGTGCCTGAACCCCCTTCGTGTGTATATGCAAGCAGAAGATCAAATACGCACATTAAAGATCCTGTAACCCATGTCAGCGTTCGGTGGGTTATGGAAACAAGAACATACCCAGCATGCACACCCCCGAAAACGGAGTATGGCTGCCTACATGGCGGGGTAAAAATGGTCATACACGTAAAAGCCCACTCGTGTGCATACGAGTGAACGCAGAAGAAGAAGAAGAAGAAGAGAGGGTTATTTCTGTGTGCCTTCAAGACAGCTCAATTAAATGTGCACTATAAGTATATTTTACATTGCAGACTGATACAATCTTATTTCCAGAAATGTTTCATTTCCATTAAGTGCCGTGTCACAGACCTCATTTCAAAAAGTTTATAAAGATCATGGATAATTCAGTTAACCCTAATTTTTTTTTTTTTTTAATATGGATCCAACAGTGATACAATCATAAATCAAAATCAGTTCAAGTTTTCCTCTTCTTGTCTTTAATTTAAGTACCATCTTTTGACACAACTCCAAATAGAAAAAAGAAAAAGAAAAGGACAACAATAATTCTGTTACTGTCACTTACGTGCACATCTCGCCTGTTCTTGTTGTCCTGACTGTGGCTCATTATACTGGATCTGTCGTCCCCACAGTTCACCAATGACAGGGCAGCTCACAAAACACTGCCAGCACACAACAGTCAAAACAGAAAAAGTACAGAGATAATAAATAATCACTGACAACTTATCACAACCAACAACAGCAACACAACATTTGAATTAAAACAACAGTAATAAAAGAAGTCATTTGTGATATAATGACATAATACTAATAGTCCTGGACCACAAAATATGAATGATTTTTTTTTTATTTTGCATCAAAAACCGGACACAGAGCTTCAAGCCACAAATGTCCAGCCAGTTTTGATGACTCATGAGTTTGATGATGTAGTATGTAAGCGATGGTACATGGGGCCTTTACATTAAAGCTTGCAGATGTCAAGGAAAGAAGTGTGCACAGACATCTTTCACCAAGAAGTTCAGGGAAAACAGGATGTGCACATCCTGCTGTTACAGATGTTGCATCCCAAACCTGGACCAGGCAAATAAAGCTGAGATTATCATGATTACGTTTTACTGTGTATCGCTTGCAAAAAAAAACCCAAAAAAAACACACACACAAAAATGTCCACATATGCAAAAGCGTGTGCGCGCGCACGCACACACACACACACACACATTACTATGCAGTGACCCTGTTCATTACTGGAACTGGATCCAATCAAAAAACTGTTCTGTCTGTGTTAAAACTGAGTGACAGACCTGGATCTCAGATCTATGCAGGAAACCTTAGCTGCATGTGTGCTTGCTTATGATGTATTACTGCATATCAATCATCGAATGTATATTTGTGCATGCATTTCAAATGCATGCACAAATATAATTTTCTGTTATCACATTTTGACATATTAAGATGTGCCAAGTTCTGCATATCCTATGTTGCTTTAACTTTTAAGTGCTATAACGTATGCTGATCATATTATCAGACTTATCTTTGAAGTTAAAAACAATGGAAAATGAAGCTTGCAAAAATAATCTGTTTGCATGCAGTCTATGTCTGTGATGCATATGATATGCATGTGTGTGTGTGTGTGTGTGTGTGTGTCTGTGATGTGTGTGTGTGTGTGGATATGTGTGAGTGGATGTGCAAACATTTACATTATGTGTGTGTTGGCAAATCTATAGTGCACATATGCATGGAATCACACATACCCGCACTTTACATGCTCGCACATACATAAACATGATAAATTTTGATATAAACATATTTGGACAAAATACATAAATGGTGAAGGGGCTGCAAAACACAGCAATAAAAAAAAACACACATCACAGTGCTGTGCAACAGTCTACTGGCTGTAGGATAAAAATCATATATTCACCCTCGTCACCAACACTGCTTATTACAAGCTACTGCCTGTGGGTATGATGGTGATCAATCTCTTGACAAGCCGTCCTTCTGCGCTAAATATTTTACTCCTGCCGTCTGGGTCATGCATTCTCCCTCACTGTCGCAAAACATGATTCATCCACTTGGTCAGCCCCCAGGACTCGCAGAAACACAGGGAGAAGAAGCAAAAGAGGGTGAGAAAGAATGAGCTGAATATTGATTTGCAACACCCCCCCCCCCCCCCCTTTTTTTTTTACTTTCTCTTTCTTTGAAATTTTATTGACTGATACTGGCAATTAGTTTGTCATCAGATTAAACCAGGAAAAGTATTGTTTTTGGCTGCTTTCCTTATTTCACTTGCAATCTGAATCACAGAGAGAGAGGAGAGAGAGAGAGAGAGAGAGAGAGAGAGAGAGAGAGAGAGAGAGAGAGAGAGAGATCTATATCGACATCAGTAAATAAAAAGATCGCTTAGCATTACCAGGGTTCAAACTGCCACTTCCTCTGCTGGTCTGAGTCAAGAAGTCTTTCATTCATAACCACCATCAGGCTTGAATTCCACCCATTTCAGTACCACACCACGAGCCAGACCATACATTTTTTTTTTTTAGTACAGTATGAGATTTCTCTACAACTGTACAAGCAGTTGCCACACTCGCAGAATGATCAAATTATGACTGATAGACTATCAGAACACACTGTATCTGATCCATTCTATGTAGTATCTATTCTTATCTCTATGTACACAACAGTATGAGTATCTCATCACTATTAATACTATTACTGTTGTCAATCTTCCCTTGTGTTATTCTTTATGTTCCCAGCAAGGCATATAATATGATGAAGGCCAAACAGTTTACAGAACAGACCACTACTGATATTGTAACTTGTAAAGCACTGTCATCTCTATGAATATAATATTATTTTTGCCAGACCAATACTCTGCACTGCACTGAAACACTTCTCTCTGCTACAGTACAAGTGTGTGTGGACAGGACTGAGCAGCAAAATATTTCGATGAACCGAAGACAAGGTGGTATTCTACTATTCACTCTTTAAGTTTAGGTCAAGTCCTATTCTCATTGGGATCTGTCAAAATATTTACTTGTATGCATGTGCTTCAGTTGTGACTATATTTACCTTCAGTGTTTCATACAATGGTGCTATAGATGAACTTTTAAACCGCATCCACACCCCTATCTGTCTCTTTATCACTATCATATTTTACCTCTTCCCATTTTCCATATGACACACAAGTCAAGTGTGTAATCAGACTCTGTGTATGTATGTGTATAGCAGCTGCTATGTACATATGCATACATATCAAAATGTATATACATATCAAAATGTATACATGTATGCAGTGTGTGTGTGTGTGTGTGTGTGTGTGTGTGTGTGTGTGTGTGTGAACCAGTAAATATCATAATCCTCTGGTCATCTGAACTAGTATTGGTACTATCAGTATCCATACAAGCAATAAATTTCAAAGGGATATATCTACTCTAGGCTTGGTTGGAGGAGGATGAATGGGGGGGAAGGGGGCTATAAATCATGCGACCAAACCTGTCTGGGGCCTTTCAGCAGCCTAAACATGATGCTAAATCCTACATGGCAAACTTAAAGTCCTATAATTATAAACTTCTTTTTTGTGGGGGTGGGGGGGATATGTTGGATGGGTGGAGGGGGGGGAGGGGCGTGGGTGGTGGTTGTGGTTTTACTGCTGGAACTTGGAAGGAATCAGGAGATGTCCCTTTGATCATAAAATGATTAATTTTATTCAATTGTCTGATTACTTTTACCAGCTTGATATCCAATTTCACGTTAACATGAGCGGACCATTTCTCTCTTTTCCTTGACATCGGAAGGTTTTGAATAGTCAAGTGGTCTAACAAGATCCGACAGACCAAAGAATGAACTACATGCACAGTAAATCATTTGGGCTCCAAAGTCATCGGTGACCATACGATCTTGTTTTGGGAACCCAACTATTCCAAAAATCTGTGAATTCACAACTGAATAAGACTCAGTCGTGCCCTCCACAACAGACCGAAGATCGGCTGTCCGACACCGTATCTTAGCTTTCAGTGGGTTTTCCAAAGTGCATCAATGACTTTTCCTATCAAATTTAATTCAGTCTCTGTAACATGTTATAACATACTGTGGATTAAAATGTGTTATACTGTGCTGATAAACTACTCACCTGCCCCAAATAAAGACACACAACAATCAGGTGGGCCCACACTGAAACAGGATTTTCGTCCGCTTGACTGATGCACACACACCAACACTTTCAGTCCTTGCACAATTACAACTTTTGTCAGTCAAAGCATGAAATGTGCTACTTCACGCCACGCAGCAAATAAACTGAAAAGGAATGTAAGAAGTATTGTCTGATTTTAGGACAAGATTCTTGGTTCCAAAGCAACATTTTCACTTCCAAAAGTAACTTGCCAACACCGACAGATAGCCGCCATCTTGTATCAGGGTGTGTCTATTTTCTTCGTGGTCTTCTTCCGCCTATAAAAAGTAGTACATGCATAAGATACGTCATAAATCCGTTGATCGAGATTAAAAATGATTTGTTTTGGTTGAGAGATAATGCTGGGTAGAGTTGTGTAGGTAACTCAGACTTGAACATTTAATCAGATAACAATTTATAAAACCCTTTTGTCATCTTCGGCATGTTGTCCACAGGTGGGGAATAAATACCATCGCTTTGATAGTCGCCGCAAGGTATGCAACGCTCTTGTCGTGACACTTGTCAATGAATACGCAGTTATGGTTTTACACACCGCCGGGCCTCTTTGAAAACAAAAACAGTGGTTGATCTGTTTGGTTTGACTCAGAAAACAAGATTGGAGTCGCAGATTAAGGCATCTCCTTACTGGTTGGTTTCCCGGGTCGTTTACGCATTGGTTTCCTTCCAGGAAGGCTGAATCAATGACAGTTGTTGTTTTAACCCAGTTGTGCCCTTTCTCGGACGATTGATTTGTTCGTGTATATTTATGCGCGCGCGTACACACGCTCTCTCTCTCTCTCATTTATGTATATGGAATTAGGAATTAGTTCAGTTTTAGTATTGAAGAGCTTTTTTTTTTTTTCTCTGTGTGTAACTCTTTCAGAATTTCTGTTTTCATATACAGTAGATAGTATTTGATAACATACCGTTATGTATGCATGTGTGCCGGTATGTCGTGTGTGTGTCACGTGTGTGTGTGTGTGTGTGTGTGAGTGTGTCATGTGTGTGTGTGTCACTCAGTGTGTGTGCAAATTGTGTTTGTTTGTGTGTGTGTGTGTGTGTGTGTGCGCGCGCGCGCGCGTGTAAATTGTGTGTGTGTGTGTCGGCACTGAGCGTGTGCCAGTGTGCGGTGAGTATGTAGTATGCGTGCGTGCGTACGTCAGTGTGTGTCAGTGTGTCACTGACTGGGAGTGCGTGTGTCAGTCGTGTGCGTGCGTGCGTCAGTGTTTTTCTTTCCATCTCCCCTTTTTTTCTGACGGATGTATCTTATTGTTATACCTTGCTCATGACTTCAGTTACAGTAGCCCGGCAGTACTGTGTCAGTAGTGTAGACAGACCCTTGTTCAGGATGACCACTGAAAAGCACACCAGTGCTTATCTATTATCCTCAGTCGAAAATAAAACGAGAATTTTCAGTGTTCTCTCTCTTTCTCTCTCAGTCTCTCCAATAGTTAAGCCGAAGAACCAGTATAGCACTGAATGACTCACAACCAGGAAAAACATGGCTGTATAAACTTACAGCCGGTCTAACTCAGTATAGCGGGCTGAATTAAGTAATCTGATCTGGGCATGTAAAAAGCATGAAGAATCTTCCTTCACATATGTAGCCGTGTACCCGAATGGTATATAAGGGTACGGCCGGTAAAAAGAACGAACTAAACGATTTGATGACCGGCTGTTAGTTGCTAAAACGGCGTCTGCTATAGCTCATGTGTGAAGCAGTTTTTGAAGCAAGCAGAGCGCTTGGTTACATATATAATACATCAATCGTTATAATTGTAACCACTCCTTTATGTGTGTAAGTGGTGAAAGGTACGTGGCTGAGCGCAGGGATATATGGCTTAAGGTGTATGTTTTACATGTGGAGGTAGGTTGTGAGTTTTGGTTGGATGGGATGAATATATGGAGTGATTTCACAGGCGTGGGTCTGGCCAACATTTTGTCTTTCTCACAAAATAATAACAAAAAAAATGCAGCAATGGACTTTATGGTTTAAACGAAATAAAACTGGAGGTACTGTACACATTAAAAAAAAATGCAGCAATGGACTTTATGGTTTAAACGAAATAAAACTGGGGGTACTGTACACATCATTCTCAACTTGTTCTCACGGGGGATGACCCCAAAGCAGTCAGATTAACAAAATCAGAAGAGGAAAAAATAATGATATCAATAATAAGAGGAATAATAAGAAAACGTGCCCCTTGATTAGAGACACTGCTTTGGCAAGGTCGCCGCTGTGGTTTACCTCTTCTCTGAAACTCTCCACTTCAACAATTTCAGGTTGTTCTTCTGTTGGTTTCTTCTGTGTGTGGGAAATTCAGTTTCTGAAACAACCTCAACAGATACTTCTCCTGTCTCTGATGGTTTATCTGGATATCTAAGCCGTAGTCCTAGTTTCTATTTTACTACCCATATCATAGGCTGAGGCTCATGGAACGAAACAGAACCAGAAACCATGTAACGCTCACTTCAAAGAGGACCGAAGTAAGCGAGGAGGGAGGGGAGGGGGGGGGAGCAGTCTGCAACTTCGACCAGAGCCAACGACAGTCAGTTTCGACTGGGCGTCATTTACTACTTGAACAGAAGACCTACGCAAGTACACAAGTTCATTCCTTTAAAATATTTCCAAAATCCATGTGCCTTTAAATTTAGTTTGTTGGTATCGTCCATAAGAGAGTGATCTTCGGCCCACGTACTTTCTTTGTTTCTGGCCCACTCTCCTGGAATGAACTTCCACTCTCAGTCCGTCAGCTACCTACTTTCTCTTCTTTTAAGACTGCTCTTAAAACTCACCTCTTTTCTTCTTCCTAATAGTCCTCTCCACGACCCCTACTGACTCCCACTGCAGCCTGTACCTGCTCGGTGTTGGAACCTGAGATGCAAATATTTGTACATAACCGGCTCTTTTTTCTTTCTTTCTATTTTTCCTCTCTTTTGACAGTTTTGTTTAGCCGTACATCAAGATTTTGCGCCCTATAAATACCATTATTATTATTATCATTATTATTATTAATGTGTCATTTTTCTGGTACAATATATTTACATTTCGAGATATTGTATTGTCTTGATGATATGATTTAAACCGGCATCAGTTGATTTCGTTTGATGTGACCGTTGATATGTATGTATAACATTTTGTTATGGCTGTGATGTACTTGTATGTTTATGTACTCCCCTTCATGAGGGGCTATAGCCCACAATGACTGAATAAAACATTGGCATTTGCATTCGCATTCTCTGTGAATATCGTACCTCTCGACATATATCGTTTCATTTCGTCTGTGTCTCCGTCTGTCTGTCTGCCTGTATCTGTCTCCCCTCTCTCTCTTGATAGCCAGCCCCCCCCCCCCCCCCCCAATCACTCTCATCTCAGTATCTCGGTCATGCCCCCCCCCCCCCCCTCTCTCTCTCCCGATATCTCTCTGTGAACATCGTACATCTCGTTATCGATCTTTTCATTACGTCTGCCTGTCTATCTGTCTGTTTGTCTCTCTTACACACTCTCTCGATAGACACCGCCCCCCCCCTCCCCGCCGCGTCCCCCCCCTCCCCCACGAGTCACTCTCGTCTCAGTCTCTCGGTTATGCCCCCCCCCCCCCCCCCCTTTTCCGACCCAGTCTCTCTCTCTCTCCGGCTGTGTGAATATCGTACCTCTCATTATCACTCTTTTCATTACGTCTTTGTCTCCGTCCGTCTGTCTGTCTGTCTGTGTGTCTTTTTCTCAATAGCTCCGACGCCCCTATAATCACTCTCTCTCTCTCACACTCTCTCTCTCTCTCCGGCTGTGAAAATAGTAGTATAGGTATACCTCTCGCCGTGTCAGTAGCTCCTTTCATTGGTTGACATGATTTGCCGGCCAGGCCAGGTCGCATTTTTTGGTCAGGTTCTATTTTTAGAGCAGGCAGATTGAGTGACCGTCCCGCACTGATGAGTGGACAGACTGGACGGCGTGTTCAGTGTATAGATATATATATTTATAGCATCAAAAGTAGGCGCTGACCCCGCCGTCAGGGTCATGATTCGTGACCGTCCATTTCTTCCTGCAACTGACACACACACACACACACATGCACGCACGCACGAATGCACACACACACACACACACGCACGCACACACGCATGCACACACACGTACGCACGCACGAATGCACACACACGAACACAGAGGGTTGTGAGAACGTTCACGTGACACACACAAACGTCTGGACTGACAAGTACGCGCATACACACTGATGACATATACACAACACACACGCACGCACGCATGCTCACACTCACACACACAAACACACACACACACTCACACACACACACACACGTGACACACACACACACACACACACACACACATTCACATACACACACACTGACACACACACACACACACACGTGACACACACACACACACGACACACACACACACGTCACACACACACACACACACACAAACTGCCCCGACAAACTACCTTCATGGAAAATAACTCCCCAAAAGAACGTAAATCGTCCTGAAATGACCCGAACAAAACCGTGAGTCAAGCAGTTCAAAATTAATGGAATTTCGGTTCAAAGTGTGAATTAGCGGCGTCAGGCAGACACCGATCCTTTAAAACTGAAGGGCAACACCCATGCAGAAGACACAGCAGTAAAGAAAGTGTCAGCCAATTGAGGGCACACTGACACACACTGATACAGCCTCAATGACTGAGCAAACCGAAATCAGAATCAGTTTCGAGCCGCTGTTATCAAAACGCCAAGTCTAGGACGCCCCCCCCTCCCCCCCCCCCCCCCCCCCCCTCCCTTTATTAAGTACCCTTCAAAGATATTGACAAAATCTCCAGAACATGTTTTCGCATTCCTACGATGCTTAGATTGGACTTCCGTCAGTGTCAACATGGTCAACACGCCCTCTTTGTCAGTCGACTGCAATACAATACACAATACACAAACTTTATTGTCTATACTTTGGTACAGAGATTTTCTTTTTGGCAGCAGCACATGTCCAACATAAGAAGAAAAACAAGAAACAAATAAAATGAATAGAAAATAAAAAGATAAATTAAATGGCACCAAATGGAAATAGCTATATACAAATATACAGATTACTGAAATTCTGAAATTTACGTGCCTCTCCTTTTCAGTCAGCCAAGTCGCATTGCACATCTTCCCACCACACACACACACACACACACACACACACACACACACCACGCGCACACACACGCACACATACACTCTCTCTCTTCCTCTCTCTGTCTCTTTCTTCAGAAAGTATGCAACTACAAAGATCATAGTTCATTTAAAAATCAAATGTCACCAGAGTAAGACAAGAATTAAACAAAAAAGCAGCATTTCCATAGTTCACCAAAAAAAAAAAAAGAAAAAAAAAAAAGAGGCATCACAAAAGAACAACTTTCATTCATTCATACTATATGTCATTATGTCAATTTCAGTTCCAGCGTCAGTGTGTTTGTATGTCACTTTTCCTTGTTGCCTAAAAAAAAGAGGTCTGTTTGTTTGTTGAGTTTGTGTCCCGCCGTTACCTTCATGATTCATTTTAAACCTGTCCATTGAAAACTGAGAAAGAAAAGAAAAAAGAAAGTTGACGCATTGCAAATCTCAGTGGTAGTAGGCTGGCCCGGACAAGTTCTACTGATTATGTTTTGGAGAGAGAGAGAGAGAGAGAGAGAGAGAGAGAGAGAGAGAGAGAGAGAGAGAGAGAGAGACTCCAACTCCAACTCGAATGCTTTATTGAGGGCAAAAGGATAAGCTACAAATTTCTTTTTACCATGCCCTTACAACAACAAAATCGTGAGAAAGAGACTTGGATATATATATATATATATATAGAGAGAGAGAGAGAGAGAGAGAGAGAGAGACAGACAGACAGACAGACAGACAGAGACAGGGAAACTGTGAGAGAGACAGAGACAGACACAGAGAGAGACAGAGACTGAGAGAGAGAGAGACACACACAGACAGACAGAGACTGAGAGAGAAAGAGACAGACAGACAGTGACAGAAAGACAGAGAGATCTGAAAAGACTGGTGGTGGTGGGGGTGAGGGGTTGGGGGGGGGGTTCTGTTGGTGGGTGGGAGGGTATTCAACTGAAGAGCCGAGAGACAGACAGACAGACAGAGAGACAGAGAGACAGACAGAGACAGGGAGACTGCCCAGAGAGAGAGAGAGAGAGAGAGAGAGAGAGAGAGAGAGAGAGAGAGAGAGAGAGAGAGACAGACAGACAGACAGTGACAGAGAGAGACAGAGAGATCTGAAAAGACTGGTGGTGGTGGGGTTGGGGGGAGGGTGGGTGAAGGTTCTGTTGGTGGGTGGGAGGGGGTTCAACTGAAGAGGCAAAGCTGAGATGGCAGACTAACACGGAACATATCGGTCCGTGTTGTGGTCAATAAAATTGGAGTTCTGCATCGCGGGCACGCCGCAAATGTCAAAATGTCCGATCAATGCATGCAAAACTGGTCGAAGTTTAACCGACTGACAGAACTTCAAAAAGCGGCAGTCTTCAGTTGGGCGTTGCTGGGGTGGCGCTGTTTTCACTGACGGCGCATGCTGAGCCGGATATGTCAATGAAATGAAAATCATTATAAAGTGGGAGACAGGGCCTTCAGAATAATTTCCACTGAGCTACACACATGTACCCACAAGGATTCGCGAATCCCGCGGGGCAGCACAATCAGTAAAACATATGTCTGTCTGTCTGTCTGTCTCTGTCTCTCTCTCTCACGAAATACACCGAGGGAAATACCTAGAAAGTACCGTTTGTTTCTCAATGAGCAACTTATGGGCATTTAGCCACATTTGCAAACCGGTGTCCGCCGGCGGAAAGCAATATAACTTGACTAAGTTACAAACGTCGCTCTTAAACTGATGAAGCAATACTGACTTCATGTACTTGTTTAGATGTCCAGACTGACTTAATGGTCTGTATTACGAAACTCGGTTGAACCGAACTGACTGATACCAAAACTGTAATAATAGTAACAATAATACTACAAATGATAATAATAATGATGATGATAGTAATAACAATGATAATAATAATGTTGTTATTTGGTTCAGAGAACACTGGTTGGCTGTATTCAGTTATGAAAACGCTGATATCTAATGATTGATTGAGTGATGGATGTGGATATTTATAGTATCAGTGGGCTTATCTATTCAGCTACAGTACAGATAGGTCTACACGCTAATAGGGTCAGAGTAGAAGTGGCGCATGTGTGGTACGCTCAAAGCATGCAATAAAAGAACAGAGAGGCAGAGTATCAGTATCAGTAGCTCAAGGAGGCGGCGTCACTGAGTTCGGACAAAGCCATATACGCTACACCACATCCGTCTGCTAAGCAGACACTGATGATGCCTGAGAGAGGCAGACGGAGACAAAGAGGTTTTATCAACAGTGGCCAAAAGGGTTGGTTCCTTGAGCATTGGCTCCAGACAGTTATCATTGTCAGGGTTGCTCAATGCAATAGCCATGTTGGTCAGTCAAACGCCATGGAAAACTAGATGATAGTAAACGGGCAGAAACCTATATATAGGCCCCTATAATTATATATATATATATATCTGTGTGTGTGTGTGTGTGTGTGTGTGTGTGTGATTGTGTGTGTGTGTGTGTGTGTGTGTATCATGATATATTGTATCTATTTATGAATATCATGTGATGCCTCACACCACATACTATATTTGAATTCAACTGATTTCTTTCGGCTTTGGTAACTTTTTTATTTGTTGTATTTGTATTTGTATTTCTTTTTATCACAACAGATTTCTCTGTGTGAAATTCGGGCTGCTCTCCCGGCCAGGGAGGGGTGGGGTGGGGGTGGGGGGTTGGGGGGGGTTCCTGCATGCAGTTTTATTTGCTTTTCCTATCGAAGTGGACTGAGTTTCAACTACAGAATTTTGCCAGGAACAACCCTTTTGTTGCCGTGGGTTCTCAGTTTTACCGTGGCTGACGTGTGCCACTGAAGTACATCACGGGGACTTCGGTTTATCGTCTCATCCGAATGCCCGAGTGACTAGCGTCCAGACAACCACTCACAGTCCATTGGAGGGGAGAACTTGAAAATATCGGCGGCGGCTGAGCGGTGCGGATTCGACTGAACCAGCGCGCTCAGTCGGCTCACGGACTGATTCTCTCGCCGCGTTCCCTACTATGCGGACGCGTTACCTCAGTCTAGGCCGTCACTCCACTTTTATGCTTACTTCAATGTTATTTATTCATCCGTCGGTATTCTTTCAACACCTGGAGTGAGAAACAATGTCTCAAACCTCCAATTTCCCTCACTGACAGTTTTCTTCAGTTTCAGTTCACTAGTCTGCGTTCGGACAAATCCATACAATTTTTCATACATACGGCTACACTGACTGACAAAATCTGCTGAGCAGATGCCTCTGACAGCAACATAACCCCTGATCAGGCCTTGAGTGCATGTATATATATTTGTGTACCCAACAGATCGGCAACTACTTGTCATGGGTTCTTTTTCAGTGCGCCATCTGAAGTGCGTCAGTGCTGCGCATGTGGCCGCGACCCGGCTCCGGTTTATAGTCGTCTCATTCAACTTGACTGACGAGTTTCAGTTTCAGTTTCAGTAGCTCAAGGAGGCGTCACTGCGTTCGGACAAATCCATATACGCTACACCACATCTGCCAAGCAGATGCCTGACCAGCAGCGTAACCCAACTGAACGCGCTTAGTCAGGCCTTGAGAAAAAAAAAAGGAGAAAGGTGAATAAATAATAGATAAGCTTACATAAATAAATAAATAAATAATAATTATAATATAAAAAGATAGTAGTAATAATAATAATAATGATAAAATAATAAATAAATAAATAAATAAATAAGACAACAATGATGATAAATAAGCAAATAAATGTAAAACATGAAGACACACATTCAGACATACACCCACACATGCATAACAGATATGTACCAAACATGCAGACGAATGACTGACGAATGGATGATCAGTTTGATTTTCCAGTCAAACTTCGGCCGAGAGACCGGGAAATGAACTCAGACACTCACGGACACTGTATTGGCAGATGAGCGTCTTAACCTTTCTGCCACATTCTTTCTTTTCTTTTCTTCGTCAGTCTGATATCGGCACACTCTGCGAATGAACTTGAATAACTCAGTGAAATAAAATCAATTTCCAAAATATCTAATGCTCCAAATAATCATTTACAAAATTTCTCACAGTTTTGTATCGACACAAATATCTTCTGCATCCACAGAAACCTGAAAGAAGAATCACAGGATCCTGACGAAATTTCTTTTTGATCGAATTGAATTGTTTTATGTTCGTTGTGCTGGATTTACGTATTCAGTCACGCCAAGGGAAGCAAGTTCCTTTGCTTCTTTCCGGTAGATGGCAGGTTAGACGACGCTGTTCCGCCATAATAGCGTGGTAGCCAATTTCTGTAACCGGCACACAAAGAACAAGACACCGTTTGCTAACTTTACTCGTTCCGGGTTGTAAAATTGACAGGTATGTTATTTACAATTTCGCTTCATGTATTTGCATTGAAGCGATGTAAATCTGCATGAATATTGAACAGTTTTTGATCAGTTCGAACGCACAAGTCACGAGGAAAGTCGACATGTCGACGTGTTGTGGCTATCATTGTGCCAAACCCAAAGATAATAAATTATACTTAAAGCGCGCTGTTGTGTTGAATTCAGGATTACACTGTTATATTTTTCTTGTTTTGGTAATTGGACACTCAAGCCTATTTCTTTGCAGCGGCTATACGTGACTGATGCAGAGAGGTTGGTTAGCTAACATGGCATGAGTGCTCAATTTCAAGAAAGCTCTTTGAGAGGGCGTAAAGTAAACTTCACTCCGTTTCTTTCTTTTAACTTTAAATACATATGTGACAGGTACTTCAGCCATGTCATTATTTGTTTTTGTTAGGCATAGGTGAATTGTAACTGGCCTGGTGATGTAGGATGCAAGTGTGCAGGGATTCGAGTCCTACATGCACCAGACCAGGATTCTTACAACCAGCTATCATCTCTAGACATCGAGCGATTGTCTTGGTGCTGTTAAGTTAGATTTTAAACTCAAGTCCTGTGTGCAGTATTTTTGTCTAGGTGTTCCATATTTTGTGGAGTTATTTATTTTTTTATCTTTTGAAGGGAATGATTTCTTGTGTTCACAGATAACAATGTCTCACAGAACGTTTGAGAAAGACAGGCCAGGAAAGCTGTTTGTGGGTGGGCTGGCTGAAGACATTGATGAGAAGACACTTGAAAGAGAATTTTCAAAGTTTGGAAGAATCACAGAAGGTAATTTTTGAGACCAGAATGTGGTTGTGTGGGTGTGTGAAGTCAGACGGTTAACTTAATAAGCAACAACTGATGTTTACCTGAAGCCAGCGATGTGTTTGTACATGTTCATCATTTCATGTATTATAATTTCTTTACATTCTAATCAGTAATGTGATGTGTGCATGTCAATTTACAGTTGAGACAGAGAGTGATTTATATTTCAAGCTATTTGGTGGTTTACTGATATTTTGAAGTGAATATGAACATTTTTTTTTCAAGATGTGCTGATTAAAAAGAAAAAGTAAAAAGCCTAAAAATTGGGGGTGGGGTGGGGTTGGGGGGGCGGGCGGGGGGGCGGGGGGGGGGGGGGGGGAGTAAAAAGCCAATCATTTAAACAGTTTGAACCTAGATAAAATTTGAAAGATTTAAGTTCCACAAGTCTTTTCTTGTAGCTGTTTACACCTGACTGGGGAGTTTTACTGACATACAGCCGAGAACTATGACTGTATGAGTAAGATTTTCAGGCATATATTACACCTGAAGATATATTTCTTTCACACAGTTTTGTTCATGATTAGTTTTCTGTCAAACAATATTTTTTTTCTTGAAATTCTAGACGTGTGCTGTATGGATGATGGTTGCTGCAAATGCTTAGTCAACACTTCTCCATATATCAACAGTGCCACGAGTAGAACTTTAAGTTTGATTAGTGTTTGAATTTGTCCTGCAACTGATTGAGTAGTGTTTCAGTTTGTCCTGTACTTGCCAGTTGCTGCTACAGATATACGTAAAATTTGTGTAAATTTGAAGTATTAGGAACTTGTATTTATCTGTCTATAGCATGTTGTAATAAGTATTTGATATATTATATCATAAAAATTAAGCAAAGGCATACAGAAAATGATATTTGTAAATTAGCTTGATTGTTAGAATTATGTTTTAACAAGTCTGATGTGGTGTTCTCAGCTATGGTGATCCGTGACAAAGTGAGACAAGTGTCGAGAGGCTTTGGCTTTGTGACCTATGAGAACCCTATGGATGCAGAAGAAGCTGTTAAACACATGGATGGCAAGGTAAGTCCAAACTGTATGTTCATAAGTGTGTGTTGATCTTATTGTGGTATGGTGTGTAGTTAATGGCATGAGTGAATAAAATGATGTGGTGGAAAATTGTGATCTGTTGTCTTAAACTTGCTTCCTTCTGCCAAAGCTGTTTGTATCATTATGCAAGAGTGTTGTTGTTGCATATAGTTTCTTTATTGTATCCATTGAGAGAATGTGTGATAATTCTAACAGATGACATTCAGAAATTTGACAGATGACCATTTTCAAACACGCTTGCTTGGCAAACTTAAATGTTATTATGCATGTCTTTTGCGATGCTTTTACATATTTAGTTTAAAAAAAAAAAGAGTTAAACATGCTTTGATTGGCTGCGAGATAGCCCTTAAATGACTCGGTTGCGGCTGGCTGTGCTGTAAGCATCCAGGTTTGAAAGTCTGGCACATAGTGGTTTTATCGTGTTTCCAGGAGATCCATGGCAAGAAGCTGCATGTGGAGGACGCGGTCAGGGGGGGCATCCTCAACAGCCATGACTCGGGCAGGTTCAGTCGTGACGGTGGCTTCAGGGATGACGGGTTCCGTGGCCGACCCCGAGGAGGGCCCCCTAGGGGGGGCCGTGGAGGAGGGCGTGGAGGGTTCCCCCCCAGGGATGGCCCTCCCCGTGGGGGTGGGGGAGGCTATGGAGGACGTGGGGAAGGTTTCTCCCGAGGACGGGGCCGAGGTGGAATGATGTCCCGATTTGAGTGAGTGGCGGGCCCTGCCTTGTGCTGCTTTTTGTCTGTTCTGCCTTCTCTTCCATTATCTGCTGGGATTTTACTTTATCATGCAGTCATAGAGAAACCTTGTCTTTTATTTTATTTTATTGAAGTTGCATTTACTTGAAAGTTATTGAGAGATTATTTTGAGATTTAAAAGTAAGAAAATTCTTTTACTCTTTATCATCATTTTATGTTTTTGAGGATTTGAAACTGATACCTGGTACTTGAAACTCATTTTCAAATTTTGCAAACTTTACCCCTACCATACATGTCCTGTGGGATGCGTTTACAAATGGTTTCAATGAAAATAAGTCAACGTGTAATGGTATGGAGGAATCGGGATGAGGGGGAGGGGTGATGGGAGGGGGGTAAGGGTTTATGAGGAGGGGCAGGGGTTTACTGATGGCCAGTGTGATTGTATTTGTTTTTGTATTTGTATTTCTTTTTATCACAACAGATTTCTCTGTGTGAATTTCGGGCTGCTCTCCCCAGGGAGAGCGCGTCGCCATACTAGAGCGCCACCCATTTTTTTTGGTATTTTTTCCTGTGTGCAGTTTTATTTGTTTTTCCTATTGAAGTGGATTTTTCTACAGAATTTTGCCAGGAACAACCCTTTTGTTGCTGTGGGTTCTTTTACGTGCGCTAAGTGCATGCTGCACACAGGACCTCGGTTTATCGTCTCATCCGAATGACTAGCGTCCAGACCACCACTCAAGGTCTAGTGGAGTGGGAGAAAATTTCAGGGGTTGTGCCGTGATTCGAACCAGCGCGCACAGATTCTCTCGCTCCCTAGGCAGACGCGTTACCTCTAGGCCATCACTCCACTTGCGACTCCAGTGTGATTGGTGATGATTAGTGTGCTGTGGAGGACTAATGGAACCACTGTTTTTTGTTGTTGTTTTTGCAGAGGTCGGTCCTCGCCCCCACCCATGCGCAGGGATGACTCGCCCCCCAGGTCAGGCCTCATGTCCAGGCCCCTGTCCAGCCGTGGACGCAACGGCTTTGACTCTGGTCGTGGCCGCCCCTTGTCCAGCTTTGAGAGTACGTTGGGTGTCTCCATGTTTCTTTCTGCTGTGAAATGTGGTGGAAATGAGTGTCTAGTTCTGGCATTCCCATCCTTTCAGTTTTTTCTTTTAACAGCTGTAAAATGGGTCTTGTAGAGTTTGTGTGCAAGCATGTTGTTGGTGAATGTTTACCAGCA
Organism: Babylonia areolata; assembly: GCF_041734735.1. Taxonomy (NCBI): domain Eukaryota; kingdom Metazoa; phylum Mollusca; class Gastropoda; order Neogastropoda; family Buccinidae; genus Babylonia; species Babylonia areolata. The sequence continues at coordinate 1,887,197 of NC_134888.1, read as the reverse complement.
CTTTTAAATGGTTCATTGATTTCTTTTTATTACACTTAAAAAAAAAAAAGGGTCTAAAGTTGAGCCAGAGCAGCAATCCTGACAGGTTGCATGATTTTTCGACTGCCTCTGAAACAGTTACATGTACAATATAGACTTGCTTGTGGTCTCCACTGACTATGAAGCAAATAGCACGTTATGAGGGAAAGGAGAGGTTGATACGACTTGATGTTTTTCTTCTGTTATTTTGTCAGTTTGTCATGGCAGTTTCAGCCACATTGTGATGCAAGATGAGCTTGCTTGTTTTTTTTCTGCCCTGCTCAGGTCGGAGAGATGACCGGTACGACTCTGGTTTCTCGGAGCGTGGTCCCCCTCCCCGCTCCCGTGACCCGTATGGCTCCCCTCCCCGTGACACTGGCCGGGGTGGTGGCTTGCTAGATAGGTGAGTACAACACTTCCACTGTCCTTTGTTTTTGATGCTGCTTTCTCTTACTTACGGAGCAACATTGTTTGCAGTGCCTTGAAAGTTTTCACAAATCCATGTGAAGGAGTATTTGAATAAAACCTTGTAGTTTAGCGTCATGTTTCTTTTGATGTGCCACTGTCCTGTGATTGACAGGATTTTATGCATGATAAAATGGTATAGTTATGTAGTGATATGATAGTGTCTTTCCATGCTGATTGATGTATAAAGTAGGTGTTTGTCAACACCAATGGCATTACATCAGTTGAAAACTGAAGGCTGTGGTGGTGAGGGTTGATCTCATGATGTATTTCCACACAGGCAACAGTTTCTGAATGAAATGGCTGTGATCATAAGTGGTTGCAAGCAATGCCCTCATTGTTGCAGTCGTCTGGGTCCCAGCAGAGGGTCGCGGGACTACCCGCCCAGTTCCCGAGACTACCCCCCGAGTCGGGACTACCCCAGCCAGAGAGATTACAGCCCAGATCGTGGCGCAGACAGGTAGGTGGTGGGGTGTGGACATTGTCTGCTGGACCTCCTTGGAAATCTTGATAATGATGATGATTGAATTTATATGGTGCCTTTCCAAGACAGACGTGCTCAGTTGCCTTGTGCATTGTGAAAAGATGTGTAAAGAGTGCTTTTAAACAATATGATAATAGATTGCAGACACAAAAGTGCAGTTCAGCACTGTGATAATAGCTTGCAGACACCACCCTGAATAGACATCTAACCAAACACAACAGTAACTGTTACGACCGCTTTTGATTTGTCTCAGCGATTTTATTTCCCAAAGCGTTTTTGCTTTGTAATTTTCAGACATTGCTCAGTGATCTTTTGCAAAGGACTTAGATATTGTATCATTAGAATTGAAATTCAAGATTTACCCATTCTTCAGTCTAAATGGCTGGTTACTGTTTCAGTCTTCAGGTGTTCATGATCAAGAAATTAAATGAAGAATAAATGATTGTGGTAGCATTGTTAGGTTGTTGTTTTTTCCCCACTTGAGTTTGTAAACGAGGTGTCTTGGTGATTTTGTTGTGGTCTCATTGTCTCCTGTGTGCATACACTAGCTGTGCAAGTAGTAACATAGCACAGACGGTGCACATTGAGATGAGCACAATCGTAGTTACTTGCAGTGGGGAAAAAAAAAACAAGAGAGGCAAGGCCTTCAAGACTCACTTGTGATACACTGAAAAAAAATCTAATCGTTAAAATGTGTTCTGTATTGGTTATTATAAAGCTTCGCGTTAAAAAAAAAAAAAGAAAAAAGTCCTAACCAGATTCGAATTAAGTCCCCTAGCATTAATTACAGAGTAATTTTCCTTTTTTACTATCTGCACCAAAACATTTGCAAAATAAATAAAACTTCCATGCTTAGCAAAAGAAGTTCCTGTTTGAACAAAAAATGATAAAATGACTGCTCTTGTTGTTGGGTCAGAATATCAGATCAAAGTGCCAAGTTTAGAGAATACAAAAAATATAACAGTAAATGCAGTTTGCATATAATTAGGCTTCATTTTTTATTTTTTTGTGCCCATCCCAGAGATGCAATATTTTAAACAAGATGACTGGAAAGAACTGAATGTTTCCTATTTTTATGCCTAATTTGGTGTCAACTGACAAAGTATTTGTCAATGTTAAAGTTTACCACAGACACACACACACACACACACACACACACATAGACAACCGAACACCGGGTTAAAACATAGACTCACTTTGTTTACACAAGTGAGTCAAAGTTGACAAGCTTACTACAGATCTGGTGGGGACAGTCCATGGCATGAGGAGAGAGAGAGTGTCTAGACTATAGAGGAAGAGGATGAGGATTGCATGCGATGGTGTTGACCCGACCGTGTATTGGCAGATATTCCTACAGAGACAGCTACGGACAGTCGCGCAGTGAAGACCGCGGGGACGGCTACAGCCGTGGAGCGGCGGGCCGAGGGGACTACATGACCTCGCGCAGCGACATGAGGGACTCGCCGCGGGATTCCTACCCACCTCGCGGGGGCGACGGTTACTCCTCCATGTCCTCCAGGGATTACCGCGAGCCCTTGAGCAGCCGGGGCGGTGACCGCTTTGAAAGGTGAGTGACCCCCGAAAGCGGAGTATGGCTGCCTACATGGCGGGGGTAAAAACGGTCATACACGTAAAAAGCCCACTCGCGTATATATGAGTGAACTTGGGAGTTGAAGCCCACGAACGCAGAAGAAGAAGAAGAAGAAAGGTGAGTGGTGGGTGAGTTGGGTGTCAGGAGGAGATTTGCTGAAAAGGAAGCTGGGGAAAAAAAACAAAAAAACGTTGAGGGAAACATTCATGTGTTGAAAAAAAATTGGAGGAAACCAATATTTTTTCATTGCATTTTATTATGCGAAAGGTGAAGTAGATTAACATTATGTGACAGGTGAAGTAAATCAGTAAAGTTGCACGGTGCTTTATGAAATGTTTGAAGGGGTGTTTCATTGTCTATGGTTGCTGTGTTGAAGAGATGTTAACGGTGCATGGTCACTGTGTTGAAGAGATGTTACAGTGTGTATGGTCACTGTGTTGAAGAGATGTTAAGTGTGCATGGTCACTGTGTTGAAGAGATGTTACAGTGTGTATGGTCACTGTGTTGGAGAGATGTTACAGTGTGTATGGTCACTGTGTTGGAGAGATGTTACAGTGTGTATGGTCACTGTGTTGAAGAGATGTTACAGTGTGTATGGTCACTGTGTTGAAGAGATGTTACAGTGTGCATGGTCACTGTGTTGAAGAGATGTTAACTGTGTATGGTCACTGTTGGAATGTTAACTGTGTATGGTCACAGTGTTGGAGAGATGTTAACTGTGTATGGTCACTGTTGGAGATGTTAACTGTGTATGGTCACAGTGTTGGAGAGATGTTAACTGTGTATAGTCACTGTCGAAGAGACGTTAACTGTGTATGGTCACTGTGTTGGAGAGATGTTAACTGTGCATGTTCACTGTGTCGAAGAGAAGTTAACTGTGCATGTTCACTGTGTCGAAGAGACGTTACAGTGTGCATGGCTGTGTTTTGGTCAGGGACTATGACAGTGGTTCCAGCAGCATGAGGTTTTCCCGTGACCTGGACAGCCGTGGTCCCCCTCGCAGTGACAGCTACATGTCCAGGGGTGAGTGCATACTTCCCTCTACACACAGTTGTTTGAGCCACTCATGTCTGACCATCACCATCAGAGCAGCAGAGGCGACACCTGCTGTTCTGACCTAATGGGTTAAAATTTGGAAAAAAAAGAAGTGAAGAGTGTCTTGCATAAGGTTCATCCCCACTGTGTTGGCCAAGAGGGTTTAACTTTTGGACAGTCAGTGTTGGGATGGTCCCCAGAGGCCTCCTAGCTCCCTGCAGCATTAACCAGTGTAATCCTGCCTCCTAAAGTGATAGTCCTTCACAAAAGAATCTGTAAATGATTTTCCATTGCATTGAAGAAACCATTTATGATCCATTTCTTTCTTTGCTGTTGGCACAACTTCGCACACTTTCCGCCTGTGATGAGTGATGGTCCTTTGGATGAGGAATAGAAATCTGTATTGGATGGGAAATGTGTATAGGAGAAGGAAGAAGTAGGTATCAGATTTAATTCTGTGGACTTGACCCCCCTAGGAGTCTTCCTGCCTTTTGTTCCTGATTGTTCCAGTTTGTAGTGTAGATGTGCGGAAAAGGGTTAGATGTATACCTCTACCCGTTTGTCAGGCACTTTGTTGGTGTCCTATTTCAGTTCTCTGCTTCTTGCAACTAAAAGTATATTGTAGACTTACCAAAAGCACACTAAACTTCCCAAAAGTACATTGTTGCTTGCACTAATTCCTGTCTGTTTCCATACTGGCTTGTTAACTAGTAAACCATCATGGTATGTACCATTTTGGAGTTTGGAGGTGTGTTTTAAGGTGTACACTCTGGTTTTGTTTTGTGGTTTTCCCCCCATCAGATTCACATGGTTTTGTGATTGTAAGATACTAATAACAAAATCCCATCCATCATGAACTTGAAACTAAACCAAAATTAGACTTTGCACTTAACATGCTGTAGCATGAAGCAGCAAAGTGTAGTTTCCACTTCTGTACTTTTTCCTTTCTGACTTTGGTACTTTTTCCTTTCTGACTTTATTTTATTTATTTTTTCTCAAGGCCTGACAAAGCGCGTTGGGTTATGCTGCTGGTCAGGCATCTGCTTGGCAGATGTGGTGTAGCGTATATGGACTTGTCCGAACGCAGTGACGCCTCCTTGAGCTACTGAAACTGAAACTGTTCCAGATTATTCTTGTCCAGCCAACAATGCCGTCGAGATCAGATGAAACCACAGTTGTGACATTTCAGATCACCATCCATTTCTCTCTGTCTTTGCCCTGACATGAAGTGTGTTGGTGTGTTTTGTTTCCAGACTCAGGTCCACCAAGCAGAAGCTATGGGGGCAGCAGCAGCATGAGTGGTACGTATCTGTGTCTGTCGGAATCTGTGGTCCTGTGTGTATGCGCACTCTCTCTGTGCAGTACAAGTGTCTTGTCACATGCTTTCTGTGGTTGTCTGTGGCTTCATTTGCTTTTCAAGTGCATTGAAAAAAAACCCCAAACAAATTCAGGTGACGGGAACTGAAAGAGGAAATTGGATCTTCAGACTTTGGAGCTGAAAGTGAAGGGAAGACATGTACAACATATTTCCAAGATTGTGCTGTGCATGCCATACAGTGAGTCAAGAGTGGCCACAGGAAGGAATGTGTGTGAATGTAGAAGCAGCTGGGAAACAAAGGAGAGGATCTGAGGAGTGTCTGAAAGGATTGGCACAATTGCAATAAACGACTGTGAGGAGTAACCTGAGCAGCTGCTGTAGTGGATTTTTCATAACTGATAAAACTGGGTCAGACACAAGGTGGAATCAGCTTATCTACAGGATGGAACTGGATGACGTAAATGTTTTGAGCCCATCTTAGGAAGCAGGGAGGGAAGATGCATGTTTTTATACTGAATCGAACTGGATTGTTTGAGTCTTGTCTTTGAAGCAAACCTTCTGGAGCACAATGTTTGGACAAATAATCAGTGCGTGAAATCTCACAGAAAAGAGGATAAACCAACTAATTCAGAATGAAACTGATTGAAAGAGCAGTATTGGAACATAACCCATAACCTGTGGGCTGCAGTAGATCCAGAAAGCTATGAAGTCAAAATAGCTGTGAGCAGGCGCCAGAAGGTAACCAGACTAATTCAGCGAAATGCTTGCATCAACATGGAGATGCCGACATTAGGCACATCGTACATGGCAGCATCACATGCGTTGACTGAAAAAAAAGCATGCATACCATCAGTGAAAACAGCTGTTAGAGAAGTTGGCAGTAGGCATGAGGGCTATGAATCATCCATGTACTACAGTTGAGGAAAATGAGGCGTTCTTGATTCTTTAGAACGACGCTGCCATGCACTCTGTGGTAAACATGTATCTGGATGAAGCTTAGTTACGCTGCTTGAGACCCAGTTGTAGTCTGAATCCTGCTTTACCAGCGCGAGTTCCATGATTCACTACAAATTCCCAACTGAAACAGTTTGACACATTTGCTTCTTGACATGGCCTGCCTTGATTCTTCTGTCGCAGCTTACACAGTGTAATTATTCAAGACCAACTTCACAAAATTCCTTTTTCACGCAGTACTGGAGAAGTATTTATTATAAAATGTCAGTGGCAGTTTTCTGTCAAAAATATAAATCAGAAAAAAATAGTCTGTTTTAATAGCTGATCTCTCTGGCTTCTAAACAAAAATGTTAAGAGGAAACTAATCTTGTCACTGTCATTGTCAGTTTAGTTACAAATTTGATTCTAAACAGCAGTGGTTCCATAAAAAAAAAACCACACAATTTTTTGCTACCTATAACTCAAGTATGCAAGTCAGTCATCTCAAAAGTGACAAGGACTTTTCAGACTTGCTGTAAAAGATGATTAACACCTACGGGTGTATGAAATCTGTGATGAGGGTCGACCATTTTTATTTCATTAAAAAAAAAAATTTTCTCATGAAGTTGTGTGGCAGTTTATGCAAGGCACCTGTGATGAAAGCAACTGTGAAATTTTGACACTGAAACAGAAATTATTTTAAGGCTGTTGGACAAGTTGTCACTGTTTCGGCATGGAGTGCAGCTAAGTTCAACACAGGTCGATATGGATGGGAATAGAAACTGCCCTCTTATGTCCACTCAACTGCAGCAGCCCAGTGTGGTTATGGTATTCAACTGCCCAAATTATCACCAAACTATCTCTCTTCAACATTTGTGGGAATGTTGAATGCTCCAACAGGAGTTCAAGTACATTTCACACGAAAGATGGAAGCCATTATTGGAAGGGGATGAACAAACTGAATTTGTCTGAGGAAAAAAGAGGAAAAAAAATGGACCCAGCGCAGGATGGAACAGAGGAAAGAAGATTGCTTTTCAGCTCTACATGTCCTTGCGAGATCTATTCAGCTTGAACAAACATTCATTGTCAGCTGAAAAACAACTGAAAAGATTGATGTGTTTCAAGAATGCAAAACTGAAAACACCGAAAACTACAGAATAGATCCTACTTTCATTGTTTAACCATGCATGTGGCTGGTTTATAAATGAAATGTGAGATTTGGTAGATTCGGTATTAAGTATATGATTATGAAGTGTAAGATGACTAATAAAACAACAAGAATAAGGTTGGATTTCACCAGCAGAACAATCTTTTCACATGACCTAAATATGGAAGTGGAGGAGAGACTTGTCTTCCTGCCTAACTTGAGGAAGTCTGTGTCAGCACACTGAGCAGGAATGATGACGCTTCAACAGAAGAACAGAAACAGTGGTGACATCTTGTAGAACAGATTCCAAATATTGGAGATTTCTGAGTGTGACTTTTGAGAGAGGGGTCACATTACAGACAATAACTGGTGCGTGCTTCAAGAGTCGTCACACTGTCTGAATTGTCCAGCATGGAATTGTTGATGTGTGTTGATATCAAGTCTGTTTTTGTTTTTCAGCTGTATGGAAACCAAGAGAAAAGCTGTGTTTGAGCATGGAGGAAAAGTGACCGGTCGTGCGGCACTGACTTAACTTTTTGTTTTGCAGCTCATCATCAGACACGGAGTGATATGGGTCCTGTACCTGTTCCAGTCCTCAAGGCTGTCAGTCGACTGAGTTTAGTGTTCAAATGAATTTGTGTACATAAAAAAAAAAAGAAAGAAAGAAAAAGAATGCTGTGTAAAAGGCTATTCTTCCATACTGATGTCAGGACCAGGAACTCTGTTCTCGCAAAGTCAGCCACCAAAATGTTTTCCTTTTTGACATAGACAAGACTCTTTCCTCCTGTTTTTGTTGTTGGTTATGCCGTTTGATGGGAAATACCACGAACCGTTCTGCTCTGCCCTCATTTCACTGATAGAAAGACATAGGTGAAACATCCCACTGATTTGAAACTGTTCATCAGAAATTGTGTGAAAACGAAAAAAAGCAAATTTGAACCCTTAACAGCTGAAGACTGACGTCTGATGGTCACTTCAGAAAGCTGCATTGATACACAGCTTGACACGAAAATGAGCTTTACAATCTTGACATTTTATTACAGCTGAAGATCAAATCTGTATTGGCCTAAAGGAAACTGGGGGAGCTATTCATGAGAAAATGAGCGGTCTTTGTTCATTAAAATATCCTCAGTAGGACATCTGTAGCGCTACAGTGAGAAATGATGAAAAGTTTGAGAGCAAACCGCAAATCTTTCGTAGACATCGCTTCTGGAAATAGTTGTATCTTTTGAGTTGGACAGGTGATGATTTGTTCTTCAGTCTTGCTCAGGAGAGAAGTGTTCAGACAAAAAATGATCAAGTGAGAGAGAGAAAAAAAAATGAAAGACACCTGTCCTGTTCCATTCTGGAAACACTAGAGTGGCCGTCAGGATGTACCATCTGACAGAGATTCCACCCCCCTGACTTGGTTTGTTGATTGTCTAAAACATTAGAGTCTGTCAGCGTTGTTGATGACTAACTGATGATGTTCCCGTCAACCCTGGCACAGGTTCCAGAGGACCCCCGCCCTTTTCCTCATCGCGTGGCCCGTACCCGACAGGGGGCTCTGACCGCCGCAGCAGTGGAGACCGGGACAGTTTCTCTGCAGGCACCCGTAGACCTTCGGGCCCCCCTCCCTCCAGGGGCGGCCCTCCCCCCTCTAAACGCCCTCGCTCTGATGGGCCCTCCAGTCGCCCCCCACCCCCTTCCTTCAGGCGCTGAGCCCAGGCTTGTCGATGCGGGGAATGTGGTGACGAGCAGAGGCTGGTGGTAGGGCAAGAGAGTGGCATCACCGGCTGTTCTGAGAGTGAATGGAAGAGGTCTGGCAGAAGGATCTGCGAGTTGCTGGAGACGCTGAGCTGCCTTGGAAAACGTATGGATGAATGATGTGGAGCAGTCAGACTGCTGTGGATTCATTGTTTTATGATTTTATAAGACTGGCCCCCCCCCCCCCCCCCTAACCCCCTACCCCCCACCCCCCTCAACCCCCCAGCCCCAAATCAAACATTACTGTAATTAGTTTTGATTGGTGTTGTCATAAATATCCATCTGTTGGTTTTTCTTTGTGAACGTAATTCTTTGTTTATCATACCAGATCAGTTACACTTTAGTTCTATTTGAGAAAATGTATGGTTATCAGTCTAGAGTATTTCTGGATTATCTGGAGACTATGAATGTCAGTTACATTTTTATGCAGAATTTTATTGAGAGTGAACTATCTTGGGATTCCTTTGACAGTGACTTGTAAGTGAACTCCTGAAATCAGAGGACAGAAATGAGTGCTACGCATGGAATCGAGGTGAAGAGGCATGCTGTTTGTCAGAACTTGTCCAGTCACTGTGTTTCTTCCTAACATGACAAAGAAAAGTACAAACCAAGGAAATGATGCATATGGTCTGGAGGGGATCAGTGACCAGGAGTTGTTTAGTGAGATCTTCACCATTCATTACTCAGAAAATATTCAGCTGCCTAAGTTGTAAAAAAAAATATTGGAGAAACACTGATTTTATAAACATGGCCATAACATGGTTATTGCAAGTCCAACCAGCCAGAAATATTAGAAATATTTTTTTAATACGGAAATTTTCTGCTGTTGCTGTAGTGAAAGAGCTTAGATGATGTTTATTGAAGGTGCTGTAAAGGAGTTGTATCTTGAAAACTTTGGTTTGTCATGTTACATGTTGTTCAACGGTTCGAGGAGGTTTAAGCATTAAAACGGTGTGGAAAACAACCCAGAAAATTCTTTGTTTGATGTTGAGACAGGCTTGTCATGGTAGTAACAAACTTGAAAGAATCCTCGACAGCCCAGAGTGAGAAAGACCAGAACTTTGAGGAGCACCTTGAGATTACACCAACTGCCTCTCTTTAAAATCGAAACGTTGCTCCCATACATGGGTGACAGTCTTCTGTCTGATTGACTGAGAGACAAAACTTTTCTTCTTTTTAGATCTGGAGGGAAATAGAAATTCAGGAAGGAAAGGGGGAAAAACGACAACACTATTTGACGGAAGCTTGACAACTTGGTGTTCAGATTCATGTATGTGATGGTCCATTATGTATGACTGACCATCAGAACAGGATGGGAGGCAACTGCTGACCCAACTATCTGGGCTTGAATTTGATAAGAATGGAGAGCGCCTTGCCCAAGAATATCTCTACTCTCTCAGTCAGTAGGGCTTTCAGACAGTTGGCGTCCCCAAAGGCCAGCTAGCTCCCAAGGCTGCAGAACAAAGAGCCTTTGCAGTCTGGAGTCACAGTCCTTCTTAAAAGACTAGCTGTAAGTGAATTCCCTTTGCAGTGGAGAAAGAATTGATCATACAAGTTGAGCATTGATCCATGACCCATCATGAAAAAGACCTGTTGTTGCATGCATTAGTATCATAGGCCACAGTGCGTCACCATCATCCATGCAGTTGGTGTTTGTCAGGATGAACAAGTTATTATTCTGGAGAGGGACAGTGAGAAAGCTGCTGTGGGACTTGACGTGGGGAAATTTGACGTTAAAAAAAACAACAGAAAACATCCCTTTCAGTCATATTTGACTGCCAGCAAAACATTCATTATCTGCATTCTGTAGGGGTGTAGAAGGCTTCTGTACCCTGGTGTGACTGTCAAGTTTATATAATGATTCAAATACTGTCACCCATGGACATAGCTAACGCTTTCCAGTTGATCAGTCTTTATCATCATGAAGCATTAATCGATAAACCCTTGGCATAAATACACCGGTTGTACATGGATTTCTGATGATGACTGATAAGAGGATGCTTTAAAAACAAGCATTCAGAGGACCGCAGTGTGGAACAGATATCAACAAAAAGCAACCATGAAGGCAAGTATTGCGTGAGTGAGTTTTTGTGGCAATACACTAGAATGCTTCACATCTGTAATATCTTGGAGCCATGCAAGTTAGGCAAGTATGACAGCACCTTAAAGACCAGTAGGGACAGAAACCTGAGTTTCCAGTGTGGCGGCCTGAAGACCGGAGCTACCAAGGTAATCATACAAAGCAGTGGAATGCTCAGTGTTGGAGTATGTCTTCAGAGTTTGAGGCTGAGCAGCAAAGCAAGAGGTCAGCAAGCTGGGAGCGGTCCATTGGAGGGCAGCCAGTACCACAGCATTAACCAGATCCTGGTCCATTGCAGGACAGCCAGTACCACAGCATTAACCAGATCCTGGTCCATTGCAGGACAGCCAGTACCACAGGAACTCTGCTGGTCCTCTTTGGAAGACCACGGATGTGCTGCACAATTCTCCATACTCTTCAACGAGTTCAAGATCAACAGTGGCTTTGCGGCAGTGAGATAAAGCCTTTGGCTGATAACAGCACCCCCTAGACTGCCCTCCACCTGTTGTTTGAACAGATCCTGTGCTGATAGGACTATGAAATGAACATGTTGTCAACTGGAACGGTTCAAAACCAGAGTGCTGTGACCCCGGAGGAAATTGCTGCTGCTTTATGAGTGTAAGCAAGCAACAGGAATTCTCTGTTCGCCCGCCTTCACACCAGTCGTTGCCCCAAAGCTCTTCTGAGCCATGCTGCCAGGATGCTTGAAGGAGACCTAAAACAGTGGTATACCAGCAGCTTCGTATCCAACATCACTTATTTATTTTTTTTGCAGTTTATTATTTAGTGATTGTATCATGCTATCACATACATGGGTTATGGTCTGTATACTGACCATGAACATGTCTGGAAGGAGGAGTATGATAGTCCATTACAAACGTGACTATCAGAACATTAGAGGAGGCAACTGCTGTCTTGATCATCTGAGCTAGAATTTGATTGTAGTAGAGATTGTCTTGACCAAGTTACAACCCCACTCTCTTTGCCAAAAGAGTTCTTTGACAAGTCAGCATTGGGATGGTCTCCAAAAGCCATCTTGTCCCTAAGGCTGTTGCAGCATTGAGAGCTGGTGAAATCTTGCCACCCATTTTGAGAGTGCTAGTCTTTCACTAGAGACTAAGCTGTAAATGAATTTGCATTGCAATGGAGAAACCATTGATCATACAGCTCTCACTTTGCTGTTGCTCCAACTGTAAGCATATTTCAGTGTCTGAGGAGTAACTGTCTAAAAAATTATGCCACAAAATAAGGCCAAATGAATACGCTTAATAGCCAAAAAAAGCATAAGACGAGACAGAGCGTAAACCTGAAAAGATGGCGTGGAGAGCCTTGGCCAAAGGAATGATTCAGCGCTTATAGCTTTTAGGGGCGTTTGATTGGCTAAGAGTGGACCGGGCAAGGCTGCTCGTCTTTTCACTGTTAGCCGCGCGAAATTTGGCCAAGCAGAGCAAACCGATAGGCCTAGTTTGCATCAGTTTGACATGGTAAGTATATGTAACACCAAACATGGAGTATAATACAAACTCCTCTTTGTTATTTTGAACAATGTGGAAATGTTGATGGTGGAAATCGACAGAATGTGAAAATTTTTTAAGTGCTAAAGATTATGCAGTTGTGCTTCCACAGAATGAGTTTAGTATGGTTTTGAAATTCTAATGGCCTGGACTCCTACAATCATCATCAGTGTCCATCATAAAACGTTGGAAAAGGTGAAGTGAAAAGTAAAGCCCACAGTAAAGGCATAAATGGCTTCAGCAAACCAACCTGCTTCATCTGGTCTTGTTCAGGTGTCAAGCAAAGAAGAGAGAGGAAAAACAGACCACATTCTCACCTCACTGCTTTCTTACTTTTTATGACAGGTACTTGGACAACCAAACTACCATCTCCAGCAGCATGTTGACTGTTCAGCAAAGAGTATTGTAGATACTCTCCAGCTGTTTTGTGTTGACATATTTCTGCAGTCAGTAATACACACACACACATGTTCCAGATAAAATATGAAGCGTGAGATTCAAGATGCTGTCGGCACAGAAGATGGTCCCGAGTTTGAAAGGACAGTCTTAGCAGTCATCTCTATGGAACTCTGGCTTAAACAAAACAACAACAAAATCCTGATCCCCACAGTAGATAGCTCGGTGTGAATGACCACCACAAACAGATCATAGTGATGTTGGCCTTGAGCTGAGATAATGGACTCCTGCTGTTAGTTTGAATAGACTGAATTCAGTGCGTGTTGTCACAAGGGGATTTGAGGGGGGACTAATGGACATCAGCTGAATGGAAGTGTGTCTACTTTTATCAGCATTAGTTGCAACTTGAAATGTGTATCATGAACACTTCTGCATCCATTGCCTCATTAGATTCCACAGCTTTGTAGGTACTTTGTCACTCGCCACACGGACTGTTTTCCACCATTGAAACATGTTTTGATATTCAGTGACTGCACTGATGGCGAGGCGTGCAAGTACAATAGGTTGAAATGAACGTCAGTACCAACACAATCGAAACTTCTGAAAAAGTGTTTTATGACTGAGTTGCTGAAACACACATTTACATCCATCCCAAACTTATGTGGCTTTGATTTGTCTCTGCACAAGATTCATCGGTATATAGATGCTATTATTATTATTATTATTACTTTTGACTCGAACATGATCGTTCTCCCCTCAAAAAGCAGATGGAGTGAGAAACGCAAACATGGGCAATTGGACTGACTGGTAGTAGAATAATTTCTCATGCCACTCTCAGTATTTGAGCTACGACAGATACAGATAGTGATACATTTGCATTTGTTTTGAGAGATAAACCAAATGTTCCATTTGTCCACGTTTGTCGTTGAAGACTTTGGAAGACTGGCTTGTCATGGATACAGAAACAAGCCAGACATATGCTTCACATTGGATTCTCCAGAAAGAAAGTTGGACAGACATTCTGCAACAGTAACACTAGCACTTCAGTTCCAGATTTACTGGTGCCTCTTTATTGAGAACGTAATGACCTATTGTGGCATATGGACATTGACTTGCTTGGTGGACACATGAACAAAGATTATTAGTTCGATTGAAAATGGTGAGTGATGACTTTGCATTGGGATGTGGCTTATCTTATTCTACATATTGTGTTTTATCACTTTTCAAAAAAAAAAAAAAAAAAAAAAAAAAAAATCAGGTAATGTCATGAGCAGGTGGCAAAACAGATGGCAGTAAAAACATTACATTGGCTGCTTAGGGAAGCTGTTGATTGTGTCCGCTTTTATCAGCATAGAATGATTGACACGTTACGGTGTCATGAATGTGGTCCTACACATTACAGACATTGCCCAAAGGAGGAGAATCTCAGAAAAGACACAAACAACTCAGACGAAAACATATTTTGGATCTGCATGAAACATGATCAGCGCTGCACTGTCTTGGCCCTTTCTCTTCTCCTGACTTACAGTCTCCACTGACAAGAACTAAACGTCTGACGCATCAAGTCATGACACAAAGCGTTGTGCCAAGCAGACAAAGGCACAGTCATTGCCTGCTGAAATGCTAGGTGGAATGGACCGTTAGTCTGTATGATCCCAATAGTCTAGTAATGCAATGTGAATAACAATAGGTATGGCAGTCCTGCCTCAAATACGTGCATGGAAGAAAGCAGTTTTGGAAATCGGGACTTGAGAATTCTGTGAAGTCTTTCTGGGATCGGCAGTGCTGTTACCAGGGATGCATGTTCTAGAAAACAAACAACAAAACAAAACAAAAATAGAACAAGAAGAAGCAAAAAAAAACCCCCCAAAAAACCTGTACCCAAGAACAGGTTTTTCACTACTCTTTGACAAGTATCAGCATCTTACCCTTTATAAAAGCCCCCCTCTGCTGCATGTATGAATCATTTTATGCAAAGATGCTAAAATTTTGGTGAAGACCACAATGTCCATTTCCGCAGCAAGGACAGTCAGCAGCTGGTTTTGGATTCAACGCAACACAAAGCTGTGTGGAGAATATGAAGCTGTGTTTCCAGGTTTGTTAATGTAGAACACCACTGTCTCGGGAATGGGAATACTTATCTTAACAGACATGGAAGAAAGTTGTTTTTTCAGGAATGGGACAGTTTGAGTTTTTCTTGCGCCATTACCCCTCTGCATGTATGGATACTTTGTCTGACTCTTGTCTTCACTGACTGGTATCTGCTGCTTATGTTACAACTGGTTTTTGTCAGAGAACTCTGACAGCTAAGTTGAAGTCCATGATCAGGTATGACAGAGAAAGGAAAGACAGGATCGACTTAGAGGTAGAAAAAAACGAACGAATCGAGGGGGCCTGAGTCGAAATGAGTATACAGAATGTAAGAAAAATATACAGACAAACTGCATGCAGCAAAATAAGGCCAAATGAACACGCTTAATAGCCAAAAAAAAAGCGTAAGACGAGACAGAGCGAAAACCTGACAAGATGGCATGGAGAGCCTTGGCCAAAGGAAATGATTCAGCGCTTATAGCTTTTAGAGGCGTTTGATTGGCTGACAGCGGACCGGGCAAGAAGGGGCGTCTTTTCACTGTTAGCCGCACAAAATTTGGCCAAGCAGAGCAAACCGATAGGCATAGTTTGCATCAGTTTGACATGGTAAGTATCACCAAACATGGAGTATAATACAAACTCCTATTGGTGTTACTCCGTCCTGCAACAAAATGATATTTCCTGACTTTCAGTGACATGTTTCATTGTTAGGAATCTTAAGTTTCATGGGTGGTCATATCAGCCACTGTCCAAACTGGATTTATGATTTCTTGAATAATTGTTAATCATCAGGAAATTGACCATATTGATGGCTGAAAGAAGGTGACAAATTCACATCTAAGGTACAGGTACACCTGCTGGAATCATCCTTGGCTGCAATCATTCTGATTTATGAATTCAAGAAGTGTGTTCATGCAGAGAGAGACGCAGTTCTGAAAGCTCGAGCAAGTAAGCGGATATTATCATCAATATGTGTTCTTCAGTTATAAACTTTTGAAAATGAAAAAAACCCCAACCCAAACCATTATCTGCATGAAACAAGGTCACAGAACAGACAGACTGTTCCTTGATTAATGTTCAGAACTGGGATCTTGCAACTAAAAATGGCAACCTGGATAACCTGTCTAAAGAAATACTTGAAAGAAATGTTTGAAGGCTAAAGATCCAGTCTTGTTTAAGATGGGTTAAACAAAATATTTTGCAAACATTGGTTAAAACATCGAAACGTTATCTGTCACAGCGACAAAAGAAGAAAACCTTGATTAACCTTTCCTGTATGTCGCCTAAAATTTTGCGCGCCGTACATCGTGGGTGTGCAGAAACCCATGGTTTCTAAGAAGGAATGACCCCTCGCTGTACGTCGTGGGTGTGCAGGCACCCATGGTTTCTGTGTACGAACTAACCCTTCGCTGTACGTCGTTGGTGTGCAGGCACCCATGGTTTCTGTGTACGAACTAACCCTTCGCTGTACGTCGTGGGTGCACTGTAACCCACACCTGTCCGTAAAGCAAATTTGACTTTTCTTCAGCAGACTTGCATGCGCAGTTTCCACTTGTGCGTGTAGGCTATTTACTCCAGTGCTTGACCAGGCGCATTGTGAATAAGTTTTGCCCGTGAGAAGAGAGTGTTGTTTTCTCTACTTTGAACAGATTATGATAAGAATAAAATTTCTATATCAACTATCTTTCTTTTTTTAGCCATAGTCGGGTTTTCTCTACTTTGAACAGATTAGGATAAGAAAAAAATTTCTATATCAACTAGATTTTAGATCAATTGATTTCAGACTTACAAAAATATCCAGTTCTTAGAAAGGCACTTTAATTCCAACTAGATAAAAAGCTATCAATCAGTTGCTCCCGATCATTCTCTACAAGAAAAACAGTTCATTCAATATTGTTGAAGATATCTAGTGCAATAAATATTGTTTTCTGAAATTTGTTACAACTTTAGAGTAAAACTTACCGCAGACTTGAACCGGGATACGATCAACGAAAGACAAGGTCACTCTGATCTCTCTCTGTAGCGAGCCCAAGTGACGTCACGTCGACAACGCGTGGCGCGCAAGCTTTGCATGGGTGGCTCCACACCCACGACGTACAGCGTGCAAGGTTTATTCTTTGGGAGTATGGGTGTCGTCACACCCACGACGTACTGGGACATTAATTGATTAATAACTTCTTTGTTTATGTATAAAAGAAAATAATGTTCAGTGGATATGTAGTAAACTATATTATGGACAAAGTCATGAAATTATGTGGAAGTGGCTTCAATATTACTTGAGTTACAGAGCAAAAACACTTGTCTGGGTGATTTCACACCCACGACGTACAGGAAAGGTTAAGGCAAAAATTACACATTACTGCAGTACTTACAGTATCAGTGAGTGTGCATGGCAATTACAGTGCCAACATTCAGTAACATGCCGTGGTGTTTATATGTTTGAAAGAGTGGAAAAGTTTTTGGAATTTTTAAAGATAACATTTCGATTCAGAAAGTATACGGAAAATAAAGGCCTGGAAGGGGATCCATTATTCGCAGTGACGGATACAAATCGGGTCATCTCAAGAGTAGCGAAGACAACATCAGCACTGTCCAGAATGAAACTTGTAAGGAAGGATAATATTTCCATGAAAGACAAGATCTCTCTTACACGCAGTGGTTAATTCCATCTTGCATGAATGCGAGACGGTAGACCTGCATGACGGATTTGGAAATTAGAATCCAAGCCATTGAAATGAGGTCTTATTGCAAGACATAAAACATCAGATACACTGGTCATATCACCAGAGAACAAGCTTACTAAACTGTCAAGGAGTGCATTGGACCAGATGAATATCTGCTGATGTCAATTAAAAAAAAAAAAAAATGATGGTATGACTATGTAACATGATTCATTTGCCTTGCGGAAGCATTGCTTCAAGGATCTGTTGAGGGAGGGCTACAGGAAGACAGACTGAAACAACGATGGACTTGACTACATTAGTAGTACATAACACTTGTGTTTTGCAGCAGTCAGCGTTGATTTCAGGTGGGTAAATACACTGAGGTTTACATCATGCTTGTTTGACATCAAATGATGAGATTTTTTATTTGCCTTCTCAGAAAACTTTGACAGCGGAACCCATAACACCAGGAAATGTGTAGCCTAAAAAAAAAAGTCAAAGATTAAAGGTCCCACAGCCAATTTGGGCAGTGAATTCACACCCACTGAGCACTGTGTCCAGGGCTTGGCAAGGCGGAAAGGCAGGGCCCAATCCTCTCCTTCAGCCGTTCTTAACCTTTCCCAGCTGAAGTCATTAACTGAAATACACCCATGTGGAGTGCGGAACCGAGGAGAGAAAAGTGCCTATGCCAAGGACATGCTAACACCTGTACCAAAACAGGGTCTCAAACCTTGATCATTGGTGAACACTGGATCAGAAGTCACTGCTATACTGATTCTGCAGTGGTGCCTCCTTAGTAAAAGGGTGTAAAAATGGACCGCATACATGGAAGAAGACATGTCTATGTGATGATCGAACTCTGCCCCAGCTATGACAGGTGCAGACACACTGTACAACACCAGCAATGGCAGCCCTGCTCTGACCCTGCTGCTGCAATCAACCTTTACCCTCAAAGTTCAAAGGCCATGTCTACTGTCCATTCATGCCCCCTCAGCATGTCAGAAGGCAGATTGCTGTCTTTGGGAGCAGGGTTTTTTGTGGATTACTTCCCTTGTCAGTAAATGTTGATCTGTGTCCCACCACCGTGTCAGAGGGCAGTCTGGTTTCTTTTGGAGCAGAGCTACTGTGAATTACTGCCCCTGTCAGTAAACGATAATCCATGCCCCCTCACTGTGTCAGAAGGTAGATTTGCCATCTTTAGGAGCAGAGCTACTGTGAATTACTTCCCTGTGAGTAAATGATAATCCATGACCCCACACCGTATCAAAAAGTAACTTTTATCTTTGATAGCAGAGCTACTGTGAATTACTCGCCCATGCTGGTGAATGAAGCTGACCTGATGGTGATAGTGAGTGTAACGCAGTGAAGATTGTTGATCCACTGATCCAGTGAAGATAGTTGATCCACTGATACAGTGAAGATAGTTGATCCACTGATCCATTATACACTTAACAAGAGAACCTGGAGCAGTACTTTATGGAAAAGTATAGGCACAGTCAGAAGGTGGAACAGTTCTGCAGCTTGTGTAAGCAGGGGAGAACACGGGATCACATCGCCCGCCAACTGTGCTCCCCACAACGCTCAGATGCAGTCGCCACATTGTCCAGTCCACAGACTGGGAACAGCGCCAGCCACAGAACCAGTCCATGCTAAAAGATTACTTAGCAGGGCAAGTCACATTCCATTTCAGTGAGTATGACTGTTGGAACAACAACAGACAGCAACAGCAGCAGCTTGAAGGAAAAGGAAAACACGAAACACCTTGTAGCTCATGTGAGATGAGTCAAGACGGCTGACCTGTCTGTTCTCACGTGTTGAAGATCATCGGTGTTTCTGTGTGCGTTTTGTCTGTGGCGTGGCTTGAGAGCTTGTTATGTTCAGCACCGGGCTTTGCGCATAAGTGTGTGCAGCACACTTTTTTCCCCTGTCAGCTTCTCTTTGCACACCTGCTTTGAAAAGTGTGTCACCTGTTGAAGTCGATGTCCTGAATGTAGTGGCGTCACAAAATACAGATTACATTGACCTGTGGAAAAACCTGACTTCTGGTTTTCTTCTTTTTTTTTTTCCTTCTCCGTCAAAGACTTTGCAGTGATAACAAAAAAAAAAAAAAAAAAAAAAAAAAGGCCTTCAAGACTCACTTGTGGCAAATTAAGTCCCCTAGCATTAATTACAGAGTAATTTCCCTTTTTTTTTTTTTAACTATCTGCACCAAAACGTTTGCAAAATAAATAAAACTTCCATGCTTAGCAAAAGAAGTTCCTGTTTGAACAGAAAATGATAATAATGACTGCTGTTGTTGTTGTGTCAGAATATCAGATCAAAGTGCCAAGTTTAGAGAATACAAAAAATATAAATATAACAGTAAATGCAGTTTGCATATAATTAGGCTTCATTTATTTATTTTTTTGTGTGCCCATCCCAGAGGTGCAATATTGTTTTAAACAAGATGACTGGAAAGAACTGAATTTTTTCTATTTTTATGCCAAATTTGGTGTCAACTGACAAAGTATTTGCAGAGAAAATGTCAATGTTAAAGTTTGCCATGGACACACAGACACACACAGCTTATCAGCTTTCAAAAACAATAGCAACAACAATGCTGACAGGACTTTGCTAATGATAATGCAAAAAAGACAAGTTGTTCACAAGAGGCCCATGTACAAGAGGGAAATTTTTAAAAATCCAGAGGCTAGCAGATCTCTGAGAGTGACAGAAAAGGAAGGAAAGCAGAGTGACGACTTAACAACTTGAATGCTCAGAAAACAAAAGGGTTAAACTGTGACATGTGTGAATGTATTGGTTGAGGTACAGTTTAGACAGATCGTCAAGTGCAGTATGTCTTGGGGCCCCATTCACCACCGACGGCCCAGAATCTGCCGTACAGTACTTGAGTACTACATTATCAGGACTGGGCTTTGGGAGACCTTCTCAGCAGATTGACACTGGACTGCTGTCTAAAAACAACAAAAACAACAACAACAACAAAAAACAACAACAAAAACCTGATGACGGACTTTGAAAGACTTGTTACCGACTTGGGTTTAGATCACGGATTTTACATTGTCTTTACTTTTTACCTGTCACCAGTTTGGCTTTGAGCTCAAGCAACGGCACAGAGTCCAAGAACACTCGACACAATCCCCTCCCCCCACATCCCCGCCCCCCACCCGCCCCACTCCCCACATACACAACAGGAGGAGGAAATCGTTCACGAAATGATGGGCGCATTGCAGCCCAGTGGTTCAAGCATTGGACGTTCAATCTGAGGGTTCCGGGTTCGAATCTCGATAACGGCGCCCGGTGGGTAAAGATGATGGATATTTTTCCGATCTTCCAGGTCAACATACGTGCAGACCTGCTTGTGCCTGAACCCCCTTCTCTTTGTGTGTATACGCAAGCAGAATATGCACGTAAAAGATCCTGTAATCCATGTCAGTGTTCGGTGGGTTAGGGAAACAAGAACATACCCAGCATGCACACCCCCCGAAAACGGAGCATGGCTGCCTACATGGGGTAAAAAACGGTCATGCACGGAAAAGCCCACACGTGTACATACGAGTGAATGTGGGAGTTGCAGCCCTCGAACGAAAAAGTTCACAAATAACTCGGACAGCCTGACAGCGTGATGTAGCTGATGACCACTGTCGGTGGGGCTGACGGTCCACATCTCCCTTCAGGTTCAGGTGTCGTCCGCACGTGACTGTCATGTGGTTCTACCCGATCTCGTGAACAACTTCCACTTAGAAAGTTGAGATATGGGTTTTCATATGGAAGTATATTTGAAACACACATGTTTACAGTTTGTGAAGGTATGCAAATTACACGAATGTCTGTTTATAGCTAAACACATTGAATCATCATCTGAAACCAGTGTTGTTTTTGTTCCTGACAATAATGGTTCTTAAGGGGAAAGGGATGCGTGCTCAGTGTGTGATAAAATTCGTTGACATGCAATGAGATGGATAGAATAATGGTTGAATGACAATGAGATGGATAGAATTATGGTTGAATGACAATTAGATGGATAGAATGTTTGACAATGAGATGGATAGAATAAGGGTTGATAGTGAAATGGATAGAATAAGGGTTGACAGACCATGAAATGGATAGAATAAGAGTTGATAGACAATGAGGTGGATAGAATAAGAGTTGATAGACAATGAGGTGGATAGACAGACCAATACATTTTGAGAATTTCACAGTCTTTCAAAGGAATGAAGGAAGAGGAGTAGCAATCATACTGAACAAAAACCTAAAAAACAAAGTTTCCACCATAAATCTAGAGAAATGGTGTAGCAACTCATGTGAACTAGTGGGGGTGCGCCTCGAAAAACCTGACGGAATTCACAAAAGCATCGTGCTCATCAATGCCTATGTTCACCCAGGAACCTGCACAACAAAAGAGGATTGGGCCTTTTTAGAGGAAATAGAGAACGAACTTGGAGACTCAGTCATTATCTGTGGAGACCTCAATGCAAGATCGAAGCTATGGGACCAGCGGAACACCAACCCACAAGGACTCGCACTTGAAGGAATGATAGGGGAAATTCTTCTCAGCCCATTAACAACCACATCCCCAACTCGCCTTGGAACAAGACAAGGGGACAGTGACAGTGTGATTGACATCGCTCTAAAATCTCCAAAATTCAGAGCAGAAATGAATGCAGAGACGCTTCCACACCAAGGCAGTGACCACCTCCCGGTAGTATTCAGTCTACAGAAACTGTCAGATAAACCATGTATGAAACCGCGTGATCCATTTCAGTATGAAAACAAAGAGACAACCATCATCGAAAAATTAAGACGCAGAAGAAACAAAAGAACGGCACTGAACAGGATGCAAACTATTCAGCCCCCATGGTGGAATACCGACACAGAGAGAGCCTGGATAGAAAAACATGCGGCTGTCAAACTTTGGCAAAAAGAAAGAACCAAACCATCTCCGGACAAAGATATTGAAACAAAAATGAAAGAAAAAACTAAACAGTTTGAAATCATTGCTCAAGAGGTG
The DNA here is from genome assembly GCF_041734735.1 of Babylonia areolata. Taxonomy (NCBI): domain Eukaryota; kingdom Metazoa; phylum Mollusca; class Gastropoda; order Neogastropoda; family Buccinidae; genus Babylonia; species Babylonia areolata. The sequence goes on along the minus strand of NC_134888.1, from coordinate 1,864,705 downwards.
CGGGGGGAGGTGTGGGTAGAGGATGAGGTATGTGAGTGTATGCATGCCTACACTGTGGGAGCAACAGGATATTGGAACGTATATATATATATATATATATATATATCTTTGTGTGTGTGTGCGCGCCGTGGAAGCTGTGATACGTAGACTAGAAATGAGTGTGTGGAGGAGGGGGGTAGAGGAGGTGCAGGGTAATGTGTGTGGTGTGTGTGTTGGAGATCATGTTCGTTTATATGTATTTGACTGTGCTTTCATATCTGTGCAACTGCATGTTCGGTGCATATCTGTTATGCATGTGTGGGTGTATATGTGAATGTGTATCTTCATGTTTTACATCTATTTGCTTATATATCATTTATTCACCTCCTTTTTTTTTCTTTTTTTCTTTTTTTTTTTTTTTTTTTTCTTCTCAAGGCCTGACTAAGCGCGTTGGGTTACGCTGCTGGTCAGGCATCTGCTTGGCAGATGTGGTGTAGCGTATATGGATTTGTCCGAACGCAGTGACGCCTCCTTGAGCTACTGAAACTGAAACTGAGGTGGATAGAATAAGGGTTGACAATGAGGTGGATAGAATAAGAGTTGATAGACAATGAGATGGATAGAATAAAGGTTGACAGACAATGAGATGGATAGAATAAGGGTTGATAGTGAAATGGATAGAATAAGGGTTGACAATGAGGTGGATAGAATAAGGGTTGACGGACGAGATGGATAGAATAAGGGTTGACAGACCGTGAAATGGATAGAATAAGGGTTGATAGACAATGAGATGGATAGAATAAAGGTTGACAGACAATGAGATGGATAGAATAAGGGTTGAATGACAATGAGATGGATAGAATAAGAGTTGACAGACAATGAGATGGATAGAATAAGGGTTGATAGACAATGAAATGGATAGAATAAAAGTTGATAGTGAAATGGATAGAATAAGGGTTGACAGTGAGGTGGATAGAATAAGGGTTGACAGACAATGAAATGGATAGAATAAAAGTTGATAGTGAAATGGATAGAATAAGGGTTGACAATGAGGTGGATAGAATAAGGGTTGATAGATAGTGAAATGGATAGAATAAGGGTTGGGAATGAGGTGGATAGAGTAAGGGTTGAATGACAATGAGGTGGATAGAATAAGGGTTGAATGACAATGAGGTGGATAGAATAAGGGTTGACAATGGGGTGGATAGAATAAGGGTTGAATGACAATGAGGTGGATAGAATAAGGGTTGACAGACAATGAGATGGATAGAATAAGGGTTGATAGACAATGAGGTGGATAGAATAAGGGTTGACAATGGGGTGGATAGAATAAGGGTTGAATGACAATGAGGTGGATAGAATAAGGGTTGATAGACAATGAGGTGGATAGAATAAGGGTTGACAAAGGGGTGGATAGAATAAGGGTTGAATGACAATTAGGTGGATAAAATAAGGGTTGACAGACAATGAGATGGATAGAATAAGGGTTGATAGACAATGAGGTGGATAGAATAAGGGTTGACAATGGGGTGGATAGAATAAGGGTTGATAGACTGAAATGGATAGAATAAGGGTTGACAGACAAGGAGATGGCTAGAATAAGGGTTGATAGACCGTGAAATGGATAGAAGAAGGGTTGACACAGTAAAATGGATAGAATAAGGGTTGACAGTGAGGTGGATAGAATAAGGGTTGACACAGTAAAATGGATAGAATAAGGGTTGACAATGAGGTGGATAGAATAAGGGTTGACAATGATGTGCCGGATAGAATAAGGGTTGACACAGTAAAATGGATAGAATAAGGGTTGACAATGAGGTGGATAGAATAAGGGTTGACAGATAACGGAAATGACAGAATACAGGTAGGCCCACACCTGTGGCCGTTTTAGCAGACTAAGTTGGACTTTGGGTTACTGAAGCTTGAACGTAGAAGACCAGACTGACGTTGCAGGTTTGAAACGAAGTGCTGTGCTAACTGCTCGCTCTCTCTCTCTCTGTGAGCTCGCACGTGTGCGCGTCATCCTTGTTAGTTTGGCCTGGTGTATTGTATGTATGCAAGTGAGGAAGTGAGAAGTTTCTTTAAAAGAAAACGTTGGAGATGTATGTTTGTCAGTAAGATTCTTGTATTCTCTGCGCACGCACGCGCATACACTCACACACGCGCACATACACGCAAACACACACACACGCACCGTGAAGTGCAGGAGAAGCAGCGGCAGCAGCAGTGAAATGCTCAGAAAACGGAGGGCAAGCCTTTGAGGGCAGAGGCGGTTTTCAACAGCTCTGTCTTACTGCGCCTGGTCTCTTTCTTCTGGCATCGGTCATCAGTCAGTCAGTCAGCCTGCCACGTGCACACTTTCTCCTGGAATTGGTCATCAGTCAGTCAGTCAGCCTGCCACGTGCACACTTTCTTCTGGAATTGGTCATCAGTCAGTCAGCCTGCCACGTGCACACTTTCTTCTGGAATTGGTCATCAGTCAGTCAGCCTGCCACGTGCACACTTTCTTCTGGCATCGGTCATCAGTCAGTCAGCCTGCCACGTGCACACTTTCTTCTGGAATTGGTCATCAGTCAGCCTGTCACGTGCACACTTTCTTCTGGAATTGGTCATCAGTCAGTCAGTCAGTCAGCCTGCCACGTGCACACTTTCTCCTGGAATTGGTCATCAGTCAGTCAGTCAGTCAGCCTGTCACGTGCACACTTTCTTATGGAATTGGTCATCAGTCAGTCAGTCAGTCAGCCTGTCACGTGCACACTTTCTCCTGGAATTGGTCATCAGTCAGTCAGTCAGCCTGCCACGTGCACACTTTCTTCTGGAATTGGTCATCAGTCAGTCAGTCAGCCTGTCACGTGCACACTTTCTCCTGGAATTGGTCATCAGTCAGTCAGTCAGTCAGCCTGCCACGTGCACACTTTCTTCTGGAATTGGTCATCAGTCAGTCAGCCTGTCATGTGCACACTTTCTTCTGGCATCGGTCATCAGTCAGTCAGTCAGCCTGCCACGTGCACACTTTCTCCTGGAATTGGTCATCAGTCAGTCAGTCAGCCTGTCACGTGCACACTTTCTCCTGGAATTGGTCATCAGTCAGTCAGTCAGTCAGCCTGCCACGTGCACACTTTCTTCTGGCATCGGTCATCAGTCAGTCAGTCAGCCTGCCACGTGCACACTTTCTCCTGGAATTGGTCATCAGTCAGTCAGTCAGCCTGTCACGTGCACACTTTCTCCTGGAATTGGTCATCAGTCAGTCAGTCAGTCAGCCTGCCACGTGCACACTTTCTTCTGGAATTGGTCATCAGTCAGTCAGCCTGTCACGTGCACACTTTCTCCTGGAATTGGTCATCAGTCAGTCAGTCAGCCTGCCACGTGCACACTTTCTTCTGGAATTGGTCATCAGTCAGTCAGTCAGCCTGTCACGTGCACACTTTCTCTGAATTGGTCATCAGTCAGTCATCAGTCAGCCTGCACGTGCACACTTTCTTCTGGAATGGTCTGTCATCAGCCTGTCATGTGCAACTTTCTTCTGGATCGGTCATCAGTCAAGTAGTCAGCTGCCAATGGTACATGTTCTGGAATTGGTCATAGTCAGTCGTCAGCCTGTCACGATGCAACACTTTCTCTGGAGATGGTAGTAAGTGACAGACAGTAGATGATGCACAGTGCGACATGATTTGGATATAGGTTCATAGACAATGAAGGTACGATACAAGTTTGACTAGTGAATGGATCAGAGTAAGTCAGTAGCTGCACTGAATATTTTGGAATGCAGTATGGTAGTCAGTGTAGTGAATTATATGATAAGGTTCATGATGTAGAATAAAGTTTAAGTCAGTGAAATGGATGAACTTTTCTGGAATATGGTCATAAAGGTATGCACTGTAGTGCAATTTATCTGGAATTGATCATAGTCGATAGATCAGCAGCTTGCAGTGCATAATTTAATACTGGAATTGGTACATAGGTGACAGGTGTCAAGCTTGTCATGGTGATACTTACCAGACAATGGATGTAATAGGTAGTCAGCGTGGTAACGTGACATTGTTAATAAGGTTCGATGACAATCAGTCAGTAGATAGCCTGCACGTGAGGATAGATATTAGGTGATTGACATAGGTGTCGATAGAATAAGTGACAACTGGTGGAATTAGGTTATAGTCAGTAGGTGGTCAATAGGACATTATTCTGAATTGGTAGAATAGTCAGATCAGGACTGTCTGCAAATTTGATCGTGGAATTGGCATAGAAGTAAGTTGACAATGGTGCACAGATTTCATCAGGAATGGCATAGTCATAAGTCAAGTCAGCTGCACGTGCACATTATCTGGATTGGTCACAGTAAGTGAGCTGCAAGTTGCACACTTTGTGGATTGGTCATCAGTCAGTCAGTAGCCACACTGGCCGTGCAGACAGTTGGACTTTCGTTACTGAATTGGTCATCTGAGTATGCAGTTTGACAAGTGCCGTGCTAACTCTTTCTTCTCATTGGGCTCGTCACGTGTCGCGTCATCCTGTTAGTGTTGGCTCTGGTAATTGTATTATCAGTAGATGCACGTGTACCTTTCTTTGGATTTGTTATGTCAGTCAGATTCATGTATCCTGCGCACGCAGGCAACTTTCAAATTGGTCATCAGCGACAACAAGTGAAGTGCAGACAGCACGGCACATGATCTCGAACGGAATTGGGTCAAGGCTTCAATCAGCCTGTCACGTGCCCTCTTTTTCTGGCATCGGTCATCAGTCAGTCAGCCTGCCACGTGCACACTTTCTCTGGCATTGGTCATCAGTCAGTCAGTCAGCCTGCACGTGCACACTTTCTCTGGAATTGGTCATCAGTCAGCCTGTCACGTGCACACTTTCTTCTGGAATTGGTCATCAGTCAGTCAGTCAGCCTGTCACGTGCACACTTTCTTCCTGGAATTGGTCATCAGTCAGTCAGTCAGCCTGTCACGTGCACACTTTCTCCTGGAATTGGTCATCAGTCAGCCCTGCCACGTGCACACTTTCTTCTGGAATTGGTCATCAGTCAGCCTGTCACGTGCACACTTTCTCCTGGAATTGGTCATCAGTCAGTCAGTCAGCCTGCCACGTGCACACTTTCTTCTGGAATTGGTCATCAGTCAGCCTGTCACGTGCACACTTTCTTCTGGAATTGGTCATCAGTCAGCCTGTCACGTGCACACTTTCTTCTGGAATTGGTCATCAGTCAGCCTGTCAGCCTGTCACGTGCACACTTCTGGAATTGGTCATCAGTCAGTCAGTCAGCCTGCCACGTGCACACTTTCTTCTGGAATTGGTCATCAGTCAGTCAGCCTGTCAGCCTGTCACGTGCACACTTTCTTCTGGAATTGGTCATCAGTCAGTCAGTCAGCCTGTCACGTGCACACTTTCTTCTGGAATTGGTCATCAGTCAGTCAGTCAGCCTGTCATGTGCACACTTTCTTCTGGAATTGGTCATCAGTCAGTCAGTCACGTGCACACTTTTTTTTTTGGTTTGTTTTTACACAAGGGTTTTCTTAGGTATCCATATTCTTACATTGTGGGTGTTGACATATCCGTGGTTTTTACACAAGGGTTTTCTTAAGTATTCTTATTCTTACATTGTGGGTGTTGACATCTGTGGTTTTTACACAAGGGTTTTCTTTAGTATCCATATTCTTACATTGTGGGTGTTCACATATTCGTGGTTTTTACACAAGGGTTTTTATTAGGTATTCATATTCTTACATTGTGGGTGTTGACATATCCGTGGTTTTTACATAAGGGTTTTCTTAAGTATCCCTATTTTTACATTGTGGGTGACCACATATCCGTGGTTTTTACATAAAGGTTTTCTTAAGTATCCCTATTTTTACATGGTGGGTGTTCACATATCCGTGGTTTTCATACAAAGATTTTCTGAAGTATCCATACTCTTATATCATGGGTGTCCTCAAACGTGTATGTTTTATATTGACATTCTGTTTCTTCTCTGTATGTCCTCATTGACAGTGCACTATTTTTTCCTTTTATTTGTTTTTTCGGAGCTGCGTTTGGCTGGGGAAATCTTTTTGGCCTGTTACACACACAGACACGCACGCACACAACACACACACACACACACACACACACACACACACACAACTCAGGCGTGCACGAATTTGTCCACGTCACATTCTTTTTCATCGCAGTTCATTTCAAACTAAATCCCCGTTTCAAAACAGCAACAGAAGCAGCAGCAACAGCAGCGAGAAGAAGAAGAAGAGCAACAAAAACAACAACAAACAACAACAATAACAAACAAAACAACACAAATCAACAGAAACCCTTTTCGTCAACTTCTTACATTTTTGACGCATTAATGCTACCACACTCCAACCTCCCCTCCCCCCCCCCCCCCCCACTCCCCTGTGCTTCGTCGAACAGAAAGACATTTATTACAACTATTCGTTTTTCTTCTCTCTCCAAAACACAGAGATAGGGGAGGGGGGGGGGGGGGGGGGGGGACTTCAAAAGAGATGTCGTGACTGCTAGTTGCCTTGAATTACGGCAGAGGAAATTCGGGGTTGGGTTATTTTATTTTTTGACGGGGAGGGGGTGGTGGTGGTGGGGGAGAGAGAAGTGGGAAGAAGGGAGTGTGTGTGTGTGTGTGTGTGTGTGTGTGGGGGGGGGGGGGTACTGTGAGGGGCACGGAGTAGATGGAGGGAGGGGGTGGGGCTTACAATGGGTTTTTGTTTTGTTTCTGTTTTGTTGCTGTCTAATGCTGCTGCTGTTGCGGGATATCGATCAGAAAAAAAAAAAATGACGCGAAAGAGGAAGTGTGGCAAGACCGCTCCTCTTCTTTAAAAAAAAAAAAAAAAATTTACCCGGACTTTCTTGGGTCGACCACCGTTTTATTTTGTATATAAATCACACAGTGTCAAAGTAATCAATAGCATTTATGGAATAAATACGACTTTTTATTTACTGATTTTGGGCTTGTTACAATAATATGGAAGGAAAATGTACAAGTCATACACTTAAGTGTACAAAACTTGGAATCAATGTTTTTTTTGTGGTTTTTTTTGTTGTTTTTTTCACCTTCATTCATACACAATTCTATGTCTGTCTGTTTCTTCGTATATGGACAATCACGTTGCGAAACTTTAGTGTTGGAAGATAGTTTGGTTTGTCTGGGGGGTGGGGGAGGGGTTGAGGGGGGCAGGGGAGGAGGGGGGGGGGGGTAACGCTCCTCTTCTAGAGCAGAGAGTCCGTGGTGGGTCATGGGTTCAAATCCCGCTCGCTCTCTCTCTGCCCTTTCTCCCATATGTTTGACTGGTAAATCTGGTGGTGTGTGTGTCCATCGAGATGGGTGATGACCATCGTTGTCTGAGTCCAGCTGGGGGATGGGGGCAGGGTGGTGGTGGTGGGGGGGGGGGGTGCTCTGCACACGAAATGTTCGCTGACAGTTGGGGTAGACTATGACAGGCATATCATTGCCAGGGAGCTTGTTTGCCCGTGACTTTCTGGCCTGCCTCTTCTGAACAGCTGCAGCAGTCCTGTTGGCCTCGCACAACTTGGCACCTTTGTGCACAGCAGCGCGCCATTTGTCACGGTCCACTGCAGATTCCTCCCAGGAGTCAGGGTTGATGTCAAACGCTTTCAGAGAGACTTTCAGAGTATCTCTTGAAGCGCTTCTTCTGACCTCCTGGTAAATCTAAAGTGAACGTCAAGTCATTAGGATGAGACGATCAACCGAGGTCCTGTGTGCAGCAACGCACTTGGCGCACTGGAAAAAAAAGAACCCATGGCAACGAGAGTGTTGTCCCCTGTCGCACAAAATCCATTTTGATGGGTACCACAAACGTGTGCATGTACGTACTCAATTCATTCATTTTCATCATGCCCATCGCTCCTGGTGGAGCATAGGCCATCGACGACCCCTCGCCATCGCACTCTGTTCTGGGCTGTTCTGGCCATACCAGTCCAGTTGGTCCCTTGCTGCTTCAGCGCTGCCTCGGTATCTCGCCTCCAGCTGTTGCGAGGCCGGCCTCTCTTCCTCTTTCCCTGCGGGTTCCAGGTCAGGGCTTGGCGTGTGATGCTGGACGCTGGCTTCCTGGGGGTGTGTCCGATCCAGCCCCACTTCCTCCGCAATATCTGCTTGGCCACTGGTTCCTGTCCCGCTCGCTCCCACAGATCTTCATTTCGGATCTTCAGATGTCAGGATGGCCGAGCGGTCCAAGGCGCTGCGTTCAGGTCGCAGTCTGGTTCTCCAGGCGTGGGTTCGAATCCCACTTCTGACAAATTTTTCTCAAGGCCTGACTAAGCGCGTTGGGTTACGCTGCTGGTCAGGCATCTGCTTGGCAGATGTGGTGTAGCGTATATGGATTTGTCCGAACGCAGTGACGCCTCCTTGAGCTACTGAAACTGAAACTGAAACGGATCTTCTCCTGCCATCAGATCTTGTAGATACGCCTCAGACAGGTGTACGTGCTCAAGGCGTGGCTTAATTAAAGTCTCAACTCCCGAGAGCAAGGTTCGGTTGCGCATGCGCACTAGAGCCTATCCATAAAAGGGAAAGGGGCGGAGTTTATCTATAAAAAGCGCGAGCACGTGTCCGGTAGAAATGTAAACATGTGGGAGGTGAAAGCAAAACAAAGACCGACTCACTGTTAGCGGAGAAAGATATCCGTGTACTCCTGCCACACAATGTGGTCGTTTACGGTTGCCAACGTCGAGGGGCTGTCTGCATGCTTTCCAATTCTCACCAGACAGTACCACGTGCTGGTGCTATTTTTATCTGACAGACACGTCTAGCGCAAACACAAACGGCTCTAGCTCCGCCCCTTTTCTCTGCATTCAAATTTTGTATTACGTGTAGCTGACACATTTTGTACTTTCCAAAGTCAATTCAGGTCTAGATTGGAAGCTGCTAGGCAAATCTCGCTCTCTGCCATAAATGAAGCCAAACCGTAGCTTTATTAGGCTTTTATTTTGAATAAACCTTCACCGACGTCACAGTGTCAGACTCTGGTGAGAAACTGGCTTGATTCAAATCGCCCGCCATTTATAGTCCGGTTCAGGCTTTAAGCGCATTGGGTTATGCTGCTAGCGGGTCAAGCATCTCCCTAGCAAAGTGTAGTGTAGCGTATGTGGATTTGTCCAAACCCAACGACGCCTCCTTGTGGTGGTGGTGGTGGTGGTGTCACCAAGGCAACACAACACAAAACACAACACAACACCACCACACAACCTGAGGAGTCAAGACAGCTCACCACCACTCACTCACCCCCCCCGCACCCCCCCCCCCCCCCCCCCCCCAAAAAGTTTAAAAAGTCACCCACAGAATGTTTTCTTCTTCTTTTTCTACTATTTGTTTTTCCCCTCACTTCCTCCTTCTCGTCTTCTCTCCTTCCTTCCTGTTTCTGTCCATCATGACGTCACACAAACAAAAGCAAAAAAAGAAAAAAAAGAGGCTTTGAATTCAAACACGCACCACACACGCAGCGGCGTGCGTGCGTGCGTGCGTGCGTGCGTCTCTTTCGCCGTTCGTATGGAGCGTGCGTGCGTGCGTGCGTGCGTGCGTGCGTGCGTGCGTGCGTGCGTGCGTGCGTGCGTGCGTGCGTGCGTGCGTGCGTGCGTGCGTGCGTGCGTGCGTGCGTGCGTGCGTGCGTGCGTGCGTGCGTGCGTGCGTGCGTGCGTGCGTGCGTGCGTGCGTGCGTGCGTGCGTGCGTGCGTGCGTGCGTGCGTGCGTGCGTGCGTGCGTGCGTGCGTGCGTGCGTGCGTGCGTGCGTGCGTGCGTGCGTGCGTGCGTGCGTGCGTGCGTGCGTGCGTGCGTGCGTGCGTGCGTGCGTGCGTGCGTGCGTGCGTGCGTGCGTGCGTGCGTGCGTGCGTGCGTGCGTGCGTGCGTGCGTGCGTGCGTGCGTGCGTGCGTGCGTGCGTGCGTGCGTGCGTGCGTGCGTGCGTGCGTGCGTGCGTGCGTGCGTGCGTGCGTGCGTGCGTGCGTGCGTGCGTGCGTGCGTGCGTGCGTGCGTGCGTGCGTGCGTGCGTGCGTGCGTGCGTGCGTGCGTGCGTGCGTGCGTGCGTGCGTGCGTGCGTGCGTGCGTGCGTGCGTGCGTGCGTGCGTGCGTGCGTGCGTGCGTGCGTGCGTGCGTGCGTGCGTGCGTGCGTGCGTGCGTGCGTGCGTGCGTGCGTGCGTGCGTGCGTGCGTGCGTGCGTGCGTGCGTGCGTGCGTGCGTGCGTGCGTGCGTGCGTGCGTGCGTGCGTGCGTGCGTGCGTGCGTGCGTGCGTGCGTGCGTGCGTGCGTGCGTGCGTGCGTGCGTGCGTGCGTGCGTGCGTGCGTGCGTGCGTGCGTGCGTGCGTGCGTGCGTGCGTGCGTGCGTGCGTGCGTGCGTGCGTGCGTGCGTGCGTGCGTGCGTGCGTGCGTGCGTGCGTGCGTGCGTGCGTGCGTGCGTGCGTGCGTGCGTGCGTGCGTGCGTGCGTGCGTGCGTGCGTGCGTGCGTGCGTGCGTGCGTGCGTGCGTGCGTGCGTGCGTGCGTGCGTGCGTGCGTGCGTGCGTGCGTGCGTGCGTGCGTGCGTGCGTGCGTGCGTGCGTGCGTGCGTGCGTGCGTGCGTGCGTGCGTGCGTGCGTGCGTGCGTGCGTGCGTGCGTGCGTGCGTGCGTGCGTGCGTGCGTGCGTGCGTGCGTGCGTGCGTGCGTGCGTGCGTGCGTGCGTGCGTGCGTGCGTGCGTGCGTGCGTGCGTGCGTGCGTGCGTGCGTGCGTGCGTGCGTGCGTGCCTGCCTGCCTGCCTGCGTGCGTGCCTTCGGTCGGTCGGTCGGTCGGTCGGTCGGTCGGTCGGTTAGCGTCGTCTTTCGCCGTTCGTATGGACAGAGTTAATAGTGACGCACAGAACTGCAAACAAAATTGCTACATATCTTTATTGTCAACAGCATCGAAATGACGAAAAAGATTTTCGTGATAATGCCAAACGCAGAGTAGGCACCGATTAAATGGTCAGAAAAGAAATTGCACACACACACATATATACTCTCTCTCTCACACACACACAGATGTATGTGTATAATATTACAGTCAACATCACAGCAATAATTATTTCTCAGCAATGATCATAATCATGATAGTAATAAAAATAAAATAACAATAACAATAGTCATGGGAAGAAAATGATAAGGAAAAAAAAAGAATAAAAAATTAAGGATAACCAATGCATTTATATTGCGTTGAATCTCGTGTGGAAACAAATCTAAGTCTTCAAACCGAAATTCTCACACGCATGCGCAACTCTGAAACAAATGGATATAAGACAAAACTTATAATTATCAAAATGAACATGACAACAACGTATCAACATTGTGTATGTCATCAATAAAGCAATGACGATGACATTAACACACATGACATGTATCGACACTTTGACCAATGACATTGCCACACTTCGAGAGTCTGTGCACATTAGCATAATATTCATCCATTCATTTCATCAACACATCTTCAAACCATATCGCGGCAAAGTTTCGTCGTTATTCAATTATACTTGGATAAAATACGTAATTCATTATAAAAGCGCCTGAATATAAGTACAACCAATGGTTATTACAACACAGTTTCAACTTACAGTTACGAAATATATACCGTTATTCTTTTTTATTATTATTTTTTTTTTATAGTTTCAGCGAAGATAGTAGTTTTTAACAGAAGCAGAACAATAATATCACGCACATATCAAACCACGTGGAGGAAAGTTTTGATGAACATCATTACATCAGTTCGCATCAATGTATGCCAATTTCATACAAGCGTAAATAAAAACAAAGAGGGAAGAGGTGGGGTGGTAGGGTGGGGGTGGGGGAGAGCGCAAAAGTACAAGGCGTGACTGGAACATTTACACAGGTACTAATGTTAAACCCGCTGCAAAAAACAACAACAAACAACAAAAAAACAACCCACCTTACACCATCACAATGATGCTGAATATGATGGTGGTGATAGTGATGATGATGATGATAATGGTGATGATGATGATAATGGTGGTGATGATGATAATGGTGGTGGTGATTGTGATGGTGATGATGATGATGGCGGTGATGGTGATGATGGTGGTGGTGATGATGGTGATGATGGTGGTGGTGATGATGATGGTGGTGGTGGTGGTGGTGATGATGATGATGATGGGTGATGATAATGGTGATGGTGATAATGGTGGTGATGGTGGTGGTGACGGTGATGATGATGGTGATGATGATGACGATAATGGTGGTGATGATGACGATGATGATGGTGGTGACGATGATGATGGTGGTGGTGATGATGATGATGATGGCTATGATGATTGGTTTGACGAGTGGAACGAACAAAAAGTAATGCGCAAAAAAAGTCACATGCACAACAGTCCGTCTCTACATCCATCCATCCATCATCCATCAACCCATCCACCATCAAACGAATAATCTAATCAATTAAACAGTGAGTCGGTCAGCCATCCCATCACTCACTCACTCACTCACACACCAATACAAAATACACAAAAGTCCATTCATCCATCCATCCATCCAACGATCCAACCAGTGAATTAAGCAGCAAATCGGTCAGCCATAATAATAATAATAGTAATAATAATAATAGTAATACATAGTTTTTTCTATGGCGCGATATCCAGCGCCAATGCTGCTCAAAGCGCCTTACATCATCCAGTTGACTATAAACATGCCCTTAAAAAACACATCAACCGCTATCTGACAATGGAAAACATCCATCACTCACTCACTCACTCACTCATTCAATCACCCACTCACTAACCCACCCACTCACCACCTTCTCACTCACCCATTCTCTCTCTCACGCACTCACTAACTCATTCACTCACTCACTCACCCACTTAACTCACCCATTCCAGATATGGCCAAAAAGGAACGTCGAAGTGCCATCCATTCTTAGCTCCATGTCCAGATCTTGAACCAAAAAATTAATGATCTGTCCGAACACATGTAACCATTTAGCGTGAATACAGCAACCACTGCATCTCAGAAACCGGAAATGTTTTCACGGACATAGGCCATTGCCCCATTCAAATACGTATGACATTCATAACGATAAAAACAACAAAAACAAAACAACTTGACACGGTTATATCACAACAGGGGTGAAATAATAAGTCAAGAAATGTCGATCTTGTAAGCCAATCATATATAGAGGACTTTTTTTTTTTTTTTTTTTGGTGATATCTGGAACCTCGGTGTTAAAAGTGAAAAGACGTTAAACTAAAGAACGAACGAACACACACACACACACACACACATGTATCTATATCTATCTATCTATATATATATATATATATATAGAGAGAGAGAGAGAGAGAGAGAGAGAGACATACATACACACCCTACGCGTGCATGAACACACATACATACATGCGCGTGCGCACGCACACTTACCATCACTACAACCATCACCACCAAGATCACTGCACATACTTTGAAGCAATATCAGATATGCAACAGTCACTGTCAGGGGGGGAAAAAAAAAAAAAAAAAAATCTGGCTCCTCGAAAGACAATGTATATCATTATAACATAAAGGATGGAAAAGACTCATTGACTCACTCAGTGACTCAATCAGTCAATCATATCATACAACTGCGTTCATGTAAATAGCAAAGGTCAAAACTGATTCATTTATTTGAGAAAAAAAAAGAAAAGAATAAAATTAACGCGATGAAACCTATGAAGTTTCACAATTGTCAAAATCCATCCCACAGTCACTATTCTCAATCTCAGTGCGACGGGCGCAATAGCCGAGTGGTTAAAGCGTTGGACTGTCAATCTGAGGGTCCCGGGTTCGAATCACGGGTGACGACGCCTGGTGGGTAAAGGGTGGAGATTTTTACGGTCTCCCAATTAAACATAATGTGCAGACTTGCTAGTGCCTGAACCCCCTTCGTGTGTTTTCGGCAAACAGAAGATCAAATACGCACGTTAAAGATCCCTGTAATCCATGTCAGCGTTCGGTGGGTTATGGAAACAACATACCCAGCATGCACACCCCTGAAAGCGGAGTATGGCTGCCTACATGGCGGGTTAAGAAGAAGAAGAAGAATCTCAGTGCAACAAAATGACAAAAGAAACAATCATATATGCCATGATTGAAAAGGAAACCACAACACATTTACATTCAAATAACGTGCAAATCTAAACGACATAATAATACTCACAAGAACGCACGTCCATGGAGTGATGGCCTAGAGGTAACGCGTCCGCCAAGGAAGCGAGAAAATCTGAGCGCGCTGGTTCGAATCACGGCTCGGCCGCCGATATTTTCTCCCCCTCCACTAGACCTTGAGTGGTGGTCTGGACGCTAGTCATTCGGATGAGACGATAAACCGAGGTCCCGTGTGCAGCAATTCACTTAGCGCACGTAAAAGAACCCACGGCAACAAGAGGGTTGTTCCTGGCAAAATTCTATAGAAGAATCCACTTCGATAGGGAAAACAGATGAAACTGCACGCAGGAAAAAATACAAAAAAAATGGGTGGCGCTGTATTATAGCGACGCGCTCTCCCTGGGGAGAGCAGCCCGAATTTCACACAGAGAAATCTGCTGTGATAAAAAGAAATACAAATACAAATACAATTAACCATCGAAGCCCAGCCAGTAACATACTCGGACGATACCGATAGCAACGAATATAGGAATGCTGATAACGTTGTTCACAAAGGCTTCAGATGTGACAGCATCCACTTCAAAAAGAAAACAAGAGAGGCAAGGCCTTCAAGCCTCACTTTGTGATAAATTAAGTCCCCTAGCATTAATTAGAGTAATTTCCCTTTTTTTTTTTTTTTTTACCTCTGCACCAAAACGTTTGCAAAATAAATAAAAATTCCATGCTTCGCAAAAGAAGTTCCTGTTTGAACAAAAAATGATAATGATTCCTCCTGTTGTTGTGTCAGAATAAGAGGTCAAAGTGCCAAGTTTAGAGAATACAAAAAATATGAATATAACAGTAAATGCAGTTTGCATATAATTAGGTTTCTTTTTTTAATTTTTTTTGTGCCCATCCCAGAGATGCAATATTGTTTTAAACAAGATGACTGGAAAGAACTGAATTTTTCCTATTTTTATGCCTAATTTGGTGTCAACTGACAAAGTATTTGCAGAGAAAATGTCAGTATTAAAGTTTACCATGGACACACATACACACACACACACAGACAACCGAACACCGGGTTAAAACATAGACTCACTTTGTTTACGCAAGTGAGTCAAAAAGGTAGGGGAAAAAAAGAAAGAAAAAAAGAAGAAGTTAATACCGCTAAGCTAAAGAATCTGTCTTATTTTAATACTGCACGCATGATGTTATGAAACAACAGCCAAGAAAATAAGTTTGTAATGAATAAAAGAATGAATGAATAAATAGATAGATAAATTAATAAATAGATAAACAGACAAATAAATGAATGAATCAATGAATAAATAAATGAATAACAATAAATGATCAAATAAATCAGTTAAACAAAAAATGAATGAATGAATAAGTAGATGAATAGATAAACAGTCTGAAGAATGTTGTGCACTCAGGACAGTTGATAAAGAAAACCTGAAACACTCTGCACAACACCAGAGGATAAAAACAAAATAAACAACAAACGATGACGCGGACAACGAAGACTGAAGAAAAAGAAGCTGTGGCACAAAGACAACAGTGACGAGAAGAGGGCAAGAAGAGCAGTCAGCAGCAGCTGGAACGACAACAGTGACGAGAAGAGGGCAAGAAGAGCAGTCAGCAGACAGTGTTGAGAAGAGGGCAAGAAGAGCAGTCAGCAGCAGCTGGAACGACAACAGTGACGAGAAGAGGGCAAGAAGAGCAGTCAGCAGCAGCTGGAACGACAACAGTGATGAGAAGAGGGCAAGAAGAGCAGTCAGCAGCAGCTGGAACGACAACAGTGACGAGAAGAGGGCAAGAAGAGCAGTCAGCAGCAGCTGGAACGACAACAGTGATGAGAAGAGGGCAAGAAGAGCAGTCAGCAGCAGTTGGAACGACAACAGTGACGAGAAGAGGGCAAGAAGAGCAGTCAGCAGCAGCTGGAACGACAACAGTGATGAGAAGAGGGCAAGAAGAGCAGTCAGCAGCAGCTGGAACGACAACAGTGATGAGAAGAGGGCAAGAAGAGCAGCCAGCAGCAGCTGGAACGACAACAGTGATGAGAAGAGGGCAAGAAGAGCAGTCAGCAGCAGCTGGAACGACAACAGTGACGAGAAGAGGGCAAGAAGAGCAGTCAGCAGCAGCTGGAACGACAACAGTGATGAGAAGAGGGCAAGAAGAGCAGTCAGCAGCAGCTGGAACGACAACAGTGACGAGAAGAGGGCAAGAAGAGCAGCCAGCAACAGCTGGAACGACAACAGTGACGAGAAGAGGTCAAGAAGAGCAGTCAGCAGAAGAGGGCAAGAAGAGCAGTCAGCAGCAGCTGGAACAACAGTGTTGAGAAGAGTGCAAGAAGAGCAGCCAGCAGCAGCTGGAATGACAACAGTGACGAGAAGAGGGGAAGAAGTTGCTGAAACGACAACAGTGACGAGAAGAGGTCAAGAAGAGCAGTCAGCAGAAGAGGGCAAGAAGAGCAGTCAGCAGCAGCTGGAACGACAACAGTGACGAGAAGAGGGCAAGAAGAGCAGTCAGCAGCAGCTGGAACGACAACAGTGACGAGAAGAGGGCAAGAAGAGCAGTCAGCAGCAGCTGGAACGACAACAGTGACGAGAAGAGGGCAAGAAGAGCAGCCAGCAGCAGCTGGAACGACAACAGTGTTGAGAAGAGGGCAAGAAGAGCAGCCAGCAGCAGCTGGAACGACAACAGTGACGAGAAGAGGGCAAGAAGAGCAGCCAGCAGCAGCTGGAACGACAACGCTGCCCGGCCAACACAGGCTGAAGGACAGATGGCACAGGAAGTGGGATGCTGCAAACTGCATCAATTCCATTACTCTTCTGGAAAGATTACCCCTGCCCCCCCTCAATGAACACACAAGACAAAGTGATGAACAAAAGAATTAACGAAACTGAAACAGCATTATAAAATATCACCATAAAATTCCGTTTGACAGCTCCCCATCCTTCACATTAATTAGTGAACACATTTTCTGGAAGAAAACCATGAACAAAGAAACGTGGAGGAAGAACTGGGGGAAAGCTACAATTAGGAAGTCATCAATTTAACCTTGTGAAGGTAACAAAAATATAAACATTGTTACAATGACAAAGGGGTTCACAAGGAAACGTTAGTGGCTGAAATACTTTAAGCATACTTAATAAATCCCAGTAACCATTATTTTTAAAAGTTATGTTTAAAATATTATCACAGAGGAAAATACAAGCCTGACTTCAGCATTAACTCTCAAATCCTAATAAACAAAACCAAACATCTCGCATCTTAACAGAACAGGACAAATGAACAAAGAAACAGCACTTATAACAGCCAACTGACAAGTACAGACTACAACAGATAAGTTCAACAATGCAACAGCGAACTCACCTGCCAACCGGGTACCACTACCCTGACGCTGGAAATAAAAAAAACAAAACAAAGACGAGATACATCCAGCAGGGCACTCCCTCTGAGCTGGAGCACACAGAATACAGAAAACATGGCCACCAGGAGGAAAGGCCATCCTCACTTGAGGGTACCAACTGGGCAAAAAGCCCCAAACCCAAACAGACACGACCTTCCTCAAAGAAGGCCGCGGGCGAAAAGCCTAGAGAAGTGTCACTGATCGAACAGAGAGACTTCAAACTCTGCTCAGCAGTGACACAAGCACACAAACGAGACTCGCACGTAAAAAACGCACAACCGGGAGCTAACACACTGAACGAATGGGAGAGGGTAAATGGGGGAGGCAATGCACAAAACACTCCACACGACATTGTCAGGAGTTGTGACAAAACGAGTGTATCAGGTTAAGTTCTTTCGATTTTAACTTATCAATCAAACAATTACGGGACTCAACGCTGAGAACGGATCGAAGTAATCAGTATCAGTATCAGTAGCTCAAGGAGGCGTCACTGCCGTTCGGACAAATCCATATACGTTACACCACATCTGCCAAGCAGATGCCTGACCAGCAGCGTAACCCAACGCGCTTAGTCAGGCCTTGAGAAAAAACAACATCATCAACAACAACAAAACAACAACAACCCCCCCACCCCCCATAAATTAAAAAACAAACAAACATAATAATGATAATTATAAAAAAAAGAAGATAAAGTAAAAAGTAATATGGACTGCTGGTTATCCGCTCACGTTTCATGTCATCACATTATTTCATAAAATCATTGCTGAATGCTTATATACGTGCGCATGGACGACGGACGGATCCCCAAAGACCTCCTCTACGGAGAACTTGTGCAGGGCAAACGTCCCACAGGCAGACCACAGCTGCGATTCAAAGACGTGTGCAAGAGGGACCTAAAAGCCTTGAACATCGACCAGAACAACTGGGAAGCAACAGCCCTCGAACGGTCAGCCTGGAGACAGACTGTGCAGAAAGGTGTTTCCAAGTTCGAAGAGACACTCGCTCAGCAGCACGAGGAAAAGAGAATGAGAAGAAAGGCTGCAGCCCAGGCAGACAGTCCAGCGTCAGACTTCATCTGTGCCCTCTGCCACAGGGAGGGACTGTCATTCCCGCGTCGGACTGGCCAGCCACACCCGACAGCTGTACCAGAATAAACACCTAGAGCGCAGCTCCATAGTCTTCCGAGACTGAAGGATGCCTACACTGGTGGTTTCTGTATGCTGTCTCTATGCAGATTGTCTTTTCGCTAAATGCTTATATACTTTCCCCCCAAACTCCCGATCGATGTATATCTGCCCATGGGCAAGATGCATTAAAACATTCGTTCATTCATTCATTGTGTGTGTGTGTGTGTGTGTGTGTGTGTGTGTGTGTGTGTGTGTGTGTGTGTGTGTGTGTGTGTGTGTGTGTGTGTGTGAGTCTCTCTCTGTGTGTATCTATGTCTTTCTCTAAGTCACTTTCTCTTTGTCTTTTTCCATGTATCTCCACTCTTTACGTTTTAATAACTTCCTCTCTCTCCGTCTCAGTCTCTGTCTGTCTCTGTCTCTCAGTCTGTCTCTCCCTCTTCCCCCCTCTCTACCCCTGCTCCCTCCACCCCCCACCCCCTCTCACATGGTCGTAATACCCCTCTGCAACTTGAAAAAAAAGAAAAAAAAAAAAAGAGAGTTGAAACTTTGAAGTGGAACAGCCGTTTCGTCTTAGTCTTTGCATACAGAAACTTTTTTCGAATTTGTTAAAGAGAAAGTTTTGTTTGAACTAGTTGTCGACTCAGCGCCATCGTTTTTATTATTATTATTATTTAAAATTTAAATTATTTTCCTTTCAGTTCTAGTTATTTCCCCTTGCCCCATTCTCATGTTTCTCCCCCACCCCCCACCTCCCCAAATAATTGAACAGATAAATAAATAAATAACAAATAATAAAGAAATAATAAATAAAGAAATAAATAGATAATCTAATAAATAAATAGACCTATAAATGTGACTGAAAATGAACGTGGTGAATAAATGAATGAATGAATGAACGAAATGAATGACTATCAGGCCAGCACGGCAATTCATCATTGTGAATATTCTTGATTTTTTTGTCATGTTGAATCAGTTGATTAAGCCATGACGGTTGAAACAGAACAAGCATGAACAGATAGAAGTTATCAGTTTCACGTTAACACCACGAAACCATTACAACACACACACACACACACACATATATAATAAAACGAAGTTGAAAACCAACACCTATTTTGTCAAAAAAAAAAGAAAGAAAAAAAGAAGAAGTATATATGTTAAAAAAAAAAAAAAAAAAGAAAGAAAAAAAATTTATACAAAAATTCACATAAGTACATGCACATACAAACATTACGATAATAACAATCATTAACAACATGATGATTATGTATATATATATATATAACAAAAATTCACATAAGCACATGCACATACAAACATTACGGTAATAACGATCATTATCAACATGATGATTATGTACAATATACCCGCACACTCCAAACGACAAAAATGTATTTCAACATAAGTACTGATTCACCGAACACGTCATCCACCATCATTCCTCTGCCAGTTTTTTTTTTTTTCTGTTCTCACTCAGCATGAAAAACAACTGACAACGAACAAATGATGGAGCAATACGGTTAAGTTCTGAGGAGAGAGAGAGGGAGAGAGAGAGAGAGAGAGAGAGAGAGAGAGAGAACGCAAGAAGTTTAATGCGAAGGCCACCAGCCTGTCCACATGAGAACACGTACACATGAAGATAACGATTTGAAAAAAAAAAAAAAAAAAAAAAAAAAAGAGGGAAAAACCAGATTCAACAGACCTTAAACATAACTGCTCTGTCACGCAATTTGATTATAACATTCTACATTAAACTTCACATCAGTTCCTCTCTGGAACGAAAAGCATAGTAAATAAAGAGAGAGAGAGAGAGAGAGAGAGAGAGAGAGAGACAGACAGACAGAGAGAGAGAGAGAGAGACAGAGAGAGATATGGTTTAACGACTTAAGCAACATGCTCATATCACCAAGTGGAAACACGAGAGAGAGAGAGAGAGAGAGAGAGAGAGAGAGAGAGAGAGAGAAACGGACAGACGTATAGACAGATAGAGATAGACTTTACACGAGAGAGACAATGACAGTGACAAATGTTTTTATTGAGGGTAGAATGGATAAGCTGGAAACTTCTTTACACCATACCCTCCCACACGCATACACACACATACATACATACGAGAGAGAGAGAGAGAGAGAGGGGTTAGCGGTGGGCCGACCGAGTGAGCAGAATAAGCAATAAAAAAGAAAAAGAAAAAAAAAAGAAAAAAAGAAGACACACGTAAATGCATAAACGCACACTCTTTTTCTTTGCACGTGCAGTAACATCACCGTTATCAACGCACAACGTTATTACATGTCTGTCTTAGTGTGTATGTGTGTGCGTCTGAAATCTGATTGAATGACACAGGAAACGAATGATGAGCGCCCAGTGGCAGCCGTCAGTCGGCTCTACCCAGGTAGGCAGCCTGTGATGCAAATGTCCCCGTGTATGTAAAGCACTTAGAGCTTGGTCTCTGACCGAGGATAGGCGCTATATAAGTATCCATATCAATCAATCAAAAAACAACGCAACGAAGGATATGATAAAACTGATGCCGAATATCTACACTGATGGACATCTCTTCCCTTCCATTTTCTTGTCTCTTCACGACACAGAATTGGAATGGCAGGATTGGTATCGTCATTGTCAATAATTGACTCACTTGTGTAAACAAAGTGAGTCTATGTTTTAACCCGGTGTTCGGTTGTCTGTGTGTGTGTGTGTGTGTGTGTGTGTGTGTGTGTGTGTCCGTGGTAAACTTTAACATTGACATTTTCTCTGCAAATACTTTTTCAGTTGACACCAAATTTGGCATAAAAATAGGAAAAATTCAGTTCTTTCCAGTCATCTTGTTTAAAACAATATTGCACCTCTGGGTTGGGCACAAACAAATAAAAAATGAAGCCTAATTATATGCAAACTGCATTTACTGTTATATTTATATTTTTTGTATTCTCTAAACTTGGCACTTCGATCTGATATTCTGACCCAACAACAAGAGCAGTCATTATTATCATTTTTTGTTCAAACAGGAACTTCTTTTGCTAAGCATGGAAGTTTTATTTATTTTGCAAACGTTTTGGTGCAGATAGTAAAAAAGGGAAATTACTCTGTAATTAATGCTAGGGGACTTAATTCGCTTGAAACTGATCTTTCTCATCTTAAACGTTACATTTTGAAATTATACACAATACATAAAAAGCTTGGATTTTTTTCCCAGTGTATCACAAGTGAGTCTTGAAGGCCTTGCCTCTCTTGTTTTATAAAGCATCTGGCAAAATCCATGAATTAACGCTGTCAGAGTTTTCATAATTTGTATTTCTTTTCTTCTTTTTTTTTTTTTCACCACAACAGATTTCTCTGTGTGAAATTCGGGCTGCTCTCCCCAGGGAGAACGTGTCGCTACACTACAGCGCCACCCTTTCTTTTGTATTTTTTTCCCCTTGCTTGCAGTTTAAAAAAAAAAAAAAAGTTTTTCCTATCGAAGTGGATTTTTCTACAGAATTTTGCCAGGAGCAACCCTTTTGTTGCCGTGGGTTCTTTCACGTGCGCTAAGTGCATGCTGCACACGGGACCTCATCTCATCCGAATGACTAGCGTCCAGACCACCACTCAAGGTATTCTGGAGGGGGAGAAAATATCGGCGGCTGAGCCGTGATTCGAACCAGAGCGCTCAGATTCTCTCGCTTCCTAGGCGGACGCGTTACCTCTAGGCCATCGCTCCATGACCTTATGTTTTAAAAAAACAACATAAAGCTATAAACTGAACGGAGTGACAATCACGAATCTGTCTTGAATCAAACTTTTACTTATTCATTCATTTATTTATTTTTTTAGGGAGACGAGATGGTTTCCAAAACCATAGGCCGACACATGAATAATCATATTGAAGTGAATTCTGTCAGCATTCTTTAGGTTAACACAGAAACAAAGAGACAAAGAAATGTTTAAAATAAAATAAAAGAAAACAAAAGAGAAAAAAGACACAAATCACATACAATAAAATGAATAATGAATATAATCTATATCCTCATACAACTCTTTTGCTTTTGCTTGGGAGTTCTTAACAATGGACTGCAGTTTCGGTTGTTGTTTTTTTCTTTTCTTTTCTTTTTTGCCCTGCACTTGTGCACGCAAGCACACAACGACACACACACACACACACACACACACACACACACACACACACACACACACACACACAGACACACACACACACAGGGGTGCAAGCAGAGAGACCTACTCAACACACACACACACACACACACACAGACACACACACACACACACACACACAGGGGTGCAAGCAGAGAGACCTACTCAACACACACACACACACACACACACACACACACACACACACACACAGACACACACACACACAGGGGTGCAAGCAGAGAGACCTACTCAACACACACACACACACACACACACACACACACACACACACACACACACACACTCCGTACCTCTTCAGATATCTAGTGGCCATTAAGATGAAGGGAGGAGAGCCGTTGTGTAAAGTGGGTTATTATTTTCTAACAGTTTTTTCCCTTGCATTTCAT
>NC_134888.1:1829055-1831555 GCF_041734735.1 Babylonia areolata | reverse complement strand
GGGTGAAACGCTGTTAACGTCGTCTCTTTCGCCGTTCAAACAGAGAGAGTTAAAAGGGTCATACCATCAAATCATGTACAACGCCTCAGAACTGCGACCAACTTAAAGAAGCCGTAAGAGAAATTTGAGCCTGAATATATATATATATATATATATATATATAAGAAAAGCAAAGCAAGCACAGGAAGACTGCGAGGGAATCATAAGGATTGACTACCTGCTAAAAGGTCAGACCACTACAGGAGACTAATATGACTCGTGCGCCAACTTAACGAAGCCATCAAAGAAATTTGAGCCTGATTCTGGGTGATATAATGCGCGTCTGCATGCGCACTCTGTGTGTGTGTGTGTGTGTGTGTGTGTGTGTGTGTGTGTGTGTGTGTGTGTGTGTGTGTGTGTGTGTGTGTGTGTGTGTGTGTGTGTGTGTGTGTGTGTGAGTGTGTGTGTGAGTGTGTGAGTGTGTGTGTGTGTGTGTGTGTGTGTGTGTGTGTGTGTGTGTGTGTGTGTGTGTGTGTGTGTGTGTGTGTGTGTGTGTTTGGGAATGGGAGGGGGAAGAGGGTATGTTTAGGATCGAAGGTGACAGATGACATCAAAACAAAATGAATAAACAAACAAACAAACAAACAAACGCAACAACAACAACAAAAAGGCAGCAACAGCTAAAACAAACACACAGACAAACAAACAAACAAATTAAAAGAAAATAATCAGGACCGGCCTCAGTTCGTTCCCTGATGGGGAAACATGGTAAAAACGGCAGCTGGAGTGTAGTCATGTATTTCAGGAGGTTTTTTTTCTCATCACCCGTTCGTCATGTGTGTGTGTGTGTGTGTGTGTGTGTGTGTGTGTGTGTGTGTGTGTGTGTGTGTGTGTGTGTGTGTGTGTGTGTGTGTGTGTGACGAAAGAAGGATTACACACACACACACACACACGCACACACACACACACATACCCCAACCCCTCATACATCACACACACACACACACACACACACACACACTCACATACCCCAACCCCTCATACATCACACACACACACACACACACACACACACACACACACACACACACTCACATACCCCAACCCCTCATACATCACACACACACACACACACACACACACACACACACACACACACACATACCCCAACCCCTCATACATCACACACACACACACACACACACACACATACCCCAACCCCTCATACATCACACACACACACACACACACACGCACGCACACACACGCACACACACACACACACACATACCCCAACCCCTCATACATCACACACACACACACACACGCACACACACACACACGCACACACACACACACAAA
Source organism: Babylonia areolata (assembly GCF_041734735.1). Lineage (NCBI taxonomy): Eukaryota > Metazoa > Mollusca > Gastropoda > Neogastropoda > Buccinidae > Babylonia > Babylonia areolata. The sequence goes on along the minus strand of NC_134888.1, from coordinate 1,830,214 downwards.
CACACACACAAACACACATACCCCAACCCCTCATATATCTCACACACACACACACACACACACACACACACACACACACACACACACACACACACACACACCCAACCCCTCATACATCACACACACACACACACACACACACACACACACACACACACACAACCCCTCATACATCATCAAAGAAGGATTACAGCAGTCCCTCAATGTTTTTCACAAATATTGTTTAGAATGGAAACTAGTGGTCAATGTAAAGAAAACTAAAGTGATGATATTTAATTCTACAAACAAGCTAAAGCCTGTTTTTAAGTTTGGTGATGTATGTTTGGATGTTGTTGATTCTTTTAAATATCTTGGCATCGAATTTAGTAGAAACGGAACTTTTTTATAAAGCTAAAAAAATGATTTATGAACAGGGCCAAAAAGCTATGTTTTCGTTACTTCAGTCAGCCAGAAATCAAGATTTACCTTTAGATATCATTCTGGACATGTACCAGTCTATGATTGTTCCTATTTTGTTGTATGGTGCAGAAATATGGGGTTATGAAAATGTAGATATACTTGAAAAATTAGAACGCTTGTTCAAACTGAACAGAAATACTATGACCCAAATTGTTAATGGAGAAACCGGTATTTATCCAATTAGTGTGTTAGTGAATATGAGATTAGTTCGATTTTGGACCAGCTTAGTGATATCAAACACAGAAAAATATTCTGGGAAAATATATTTGATATTACTTGACTTATATCGAAATGGTATTTATTCTTCAAAATGGATGAGTTGTATCAGACAAATTTTAATAGAAGCAGGGTATGACTGTGTTTGGGATGGTCAATTCTTCTTGGAGAGGGAATCTTTTTGCAAGAATGTCAACATTGGTTTGAGAGATAGTTTTCAAAATCTATGGAGACATGCTCTAGAGGCGAGTAGTAAATGTTTGTTTTATCGAAATTTCAAAAGTAGATTTGGTAGAGAAAAAAATATATGTCAAATGCCTGATAATTATGTTATCAGCTTCTTCAGATTTCGAAGTAGTAATCATAAGCTGGAAATAGAAACAGGGAGACACAAAGGCATACCACGAGAGTTACGGCTTTGTAAGGTTTGTAACATGTCTGTGATTGGTGATGAGTTTCATTGTATAATGGAATGTCCCAATTA
>NC_134888.1:1816555-1824055 GCF_041734735.1 Babylonia areolata | reverse complement strand
TAGCACACTATCCAGAAATCTGCTCTAGGTGCTTTACAAAAACACTTTTGTTAACATAAAACATTACATCTATGTTACATACACACACCAAAATACGACTACACACACACACACACACACACACACACACACACACACTGCATACATACATTTTAACAACACATGTGTATCTAACAGCTACCCTAACACATACACACACATAGGCAGGCACAAACTTACATAAACGCACGCACACACAATACACATTCATATACAATGCATGTAGTTATGTACACATACATATTTATACATACATAGTCAAGCACAGCTAACACAATGGGGCGATAGATATGATGGAAAATAATAAGGGACGGAAGATAACACGGGATATAATCATCAGAGACGAGAGATACTATGGTCAATGATAACTATCGCCGAGAGATTACACGAGGGATTACTTGGGGGACGAGATATAACATGGGAGATAATAAGGGGCGATCGATAACATGGGAGATAACAATGGACAAGAGATAACATGGAATATGATGATAATGGACGAGAGATTACATGAGAGATAATTGGGGATGAGAGGTACAACATGGGAGATAATAAAGGAAAGAGACATAACATGGGAGATAATAAGGGAAAGAGACATAACATGGGAGATAATAAGGGAAAGAGACATGACATGGGAGATAATAAGGGAAAAAGACATGACATGGGAGATAATAAGGGAAAGAGACATGACATGGGAGATAATAAGGGAATGAGACATGACATGGGAGATAATAAGGGAAAGAGACATGACATGGGAGATAATAAGGGAAAGAGGCATAACATGGGAGATAATAAGGGTCGGGATAACATGGGAGATAATAAGGGAAAGAGACATAACATGGGATACAATAAGAGACGAGAGATAAAATGGAGACAGTAAGGAACGAGAGATGACATGGGAGATAATACGGGAGGAGAGACACAACAAGGGAGATAATAAAGGAACGAGAGATAACATGGGAGATAACATGGGACGAGAGACATAACAAGGGAGATAATAAGGGACGAGAGACATAAGGGAGATAATAAGGGACGATAGATAACATGGGAGATAACACGGGACGAGACAACAAGGGAGATAATAAAGGACGAGAGGCATATAAAGGGAGATAATAAGGGAAGAGAGACATAACAAGGGAGATAACACGGGACGAGAGATAACAAGGGAGATAATAAAGGAACGAGAGATAACATGGGAGATAATAAGGGAAGAGACATAGCATGGGAGACAACAACAATTGAATAATAATAATAATAATGGTATTTATATAGCGCTGGATCTTGTGCAGAGACAAATCAAAGCGCTTTCGCACCAGTCATTCACACGCATGCATAACTCTAAAACTGTAGAAACTAAAGACAAGGAAGGGCAGGCAAGGGAGGCTATTTTGGGAAGAGGTGGGTTTTAAGGCCAGACTTGAAAGAGCTGAGTGTGGAGACTTGACGAAGCGAAAAAGGAAGTTCATTCCAATCGCAGGGTCCAGAAACAGAGAAAGAACGGCGGCCAACAGTCGAGTGTTTGAATCTGGGTATGCGTAAACAGAGTGGATCCGAAGCCGATCGTATTGAGCGAGATGGAGTGTAGAGGTGAAGGCAGCCGCAGAGATAGGAAGGGGCAGTTTTGTGAATGCATCTATAACATAGAGTGCTGATCTTGTACTTTATTCGGTATAAGACAGGGAGCCAGTGGAAATGTTGCAAAAGAGGAGTGATGTGCTCAGATCTTTTCTCGAGAGATTACACGAGAGATTATCGGGGACGAGAGATGACACGGGAGATAATAAGGGAAGAGACATAAGCATGGGAGAACAACAAACAATTGACGAGAGAGATTACACGAGAGATTATCGGGGGCGAGAGATGACACGGGAGATAATAAAGGTCGGGAGAGAATAACATGGGAGATAATTAGGGACGAGAGAGATACAAAATAGGAGATAATAAGAGACGGGAGATGACTCCGCAGAGAATAATATAAGGGAGGGGAGGAAATACAGTCAGGCGGATAATCAGAAACAGGGGGGGGGGGGGGGGGGGGGGGGGGGGGCAACACAGGGAGATAATAAGGGGTGAGGACATTGTCATTTCGGGAGATAATTCGCCAGAAACAACGACCTCAAAACGTCCGTCCCACGATGATTCGTAATCACCGTGCGCTCCTGGCTTTTAAAAGCATCAGCTGCTACTTGCTTTTCTTGTCGTTGTTGCGTGCCGTGGCTTCATGTTTCCGACCAAAAAAGGTCAACCCCCCCCCCTCTCTTTCTGTCTCTGTGCCTCTGTCTCTGTCTGTGTGTGTGTGTGTGTGTGTGTGTGTGTGTGTGTTGTGTCTCTCTCTCTCTCTTTAACTCTGTGTGTGTGTGTGTGTGTTTGTGTGTGCGTGTGTGTGTGTGCGTGTTTGTGTGTGTGTTTTGTGTGTGTGTGTGTGTGTGTGTGTGTGTGTGTGTGTGTGTGTGTGTGTGTGTGTGTGTGTGTGCGTGCGTGCGTGCGTGCGTGCGGGCCAAGAGGAAAGGTCGGGGATGTTTTACAATTTTCAACGCCAATTATCACGCAAGGACACCCTGTGAGAAAACCAAACCAAGAAACAAAAACCAAACCTAGCCAAACCAAACCAAACCAAAACCAGCAAAAAATGCAGAACCTTTAGATCTATTCCCCATTCAGAACCTGTTTCTCTTCTGTCCGCTTTTCTCTTTTCTATCTTTTCATTCCGGTTTTTTTTTTTTTTTTTTTTTTTTTTTTTTTGAGTATTTTTTCTTCCGGGAAAAATCATTTAAATAATGGCGCAAATGTTGTTTACGATCCGCGCATTTTGGTTGTTGTTGTTCTCTCTCTCTCCTTTCGTCTGTTGTCTATTTCAGTCCCTCCCTCTCTCTCTCTCTCTCTCTCTCTGCCTCTCTCTCTCTCTTGTTCTTCACCCCCTATCTCACTCTGATTATAGCTAATTCCAAAACAGTCATAAAAAAAGAAAGAAAGAAGAAGAAATGTGGCTAGCTTTGCATTAACATACATATCATGACGTTCGCAGAATCCATGGAAATATTGTTGGCGTTGTTGTGATCGATTTAAATTGTTATCTTATTTCAAACATGTCACGACAATACAAGATAAAAGATTAGTTGGTTGTTTGGACAACAAGAATGTGTTTCCATTTGTGAATCAAATTTCATCGAAACATATCAAGCAGTCTGGATTGAGCTCTGAAATCAAAAGTTTGTTAATTCCCTATACCTTGCCACACCCACACAATTGTAGAACTATTTTCTGACAAAACGTCTCTTACGCAAGAAGCCCTATTTGATTTTCTTCTCTCTATATCATTAACATGATATCGAATACCTGTTTACAAAGTCTTGTTTTGAGGCAATTTCAACCAATATTTAATGCACTCTACATATCCGCCCCCCACCCCCATATATAATAACTATCTCCCGATTTCACCACGTAGACGTTTGTTTGAAGCATGTAGGTATAGTGGAACAAATAAAACGCCTAACTACAACAGAATGTACTCTCCATTTTCTCATATTTGTATCATCCCAAAATTTCATCTGCACACGTAAGCACTGGTTCAGTTTGGACATGAAACATTTTCCCATTAACATCAATACAGGTGATCTGTCTCACTGTCTTAACTCACTCAGTACGGCCAGTCCTCTCTTCTCCTCTACACAGACCCCTCGGATGTCCAGTGGGTGTCTGAATGACCCAACCTTTAGCTTCCGTCGTCAGAATTGTGGTATTCTTTGTCAACATTCACCTCTTCAGTATAAGAGCCTTCCGCTTGCAATATTTTGATGATGGTAATTGGGGTGAAACGCTGTTAACGTCGTCTCTTTCGCCGTTCGTATGGAGAGAGTTAAACTTTTTTTTCCAGTTAACTGTTCGTATTAAGGATCAAAGGATTTCGAGTCATTCACCTATTCTTTCAGCTTTTTATTTATCCTCATTTCATCAAATTCCACGTTTTTCCTTTCCTTAGTGCTACATATGCTTTTTTTTTTAACATACAATTCTCTCTCTCTCTCTCTCTCTCTCCTCTCTCTCTCTCTTATCTTCCTTTGCTTTACGCCTTTGAAATCATTTTATCAGTCTTGAGAGACAGAGACAGAGACAGAGAGAAAGAAATAAAGAAAGAAAGAGGGAGACAGGGAGAGAGAGAGAGAGAGAGAGAGAGAGAGAGAGGGAGAGGGAGAGAGATATGCGCGTGTGTGAGACAGAGACAGACAGACAGACAGATGGACAGCCACAGACACATACACATACATACACAGATACAGAGATACAGACACACAGACACATACACACAGAGACAAAAACACAGACACAGGGACACAGACAAGCATACATACAGACAGACACACACACACACACATAAATTTGTTCACGAATGTTTCTCTTCTTAATATGCTCATGTTTATGTTTCATTGTGTCTTATATTTATTTTTATTTATTTATTTATTTATTTTTTTGTATGCTTACAGTTGACTTCATCAAGTTTTTGCGCCTTATAAATATTATTATTATTATTAGTTTTTTTAAATGTATTTATCTATTATTTATTTATTTATGTGTCCGAACGCAGTGACGCCTCCTTGAGCTACTGATGCTGATACTGTGTCTTATAAACTTTAAAAGGTTTTATGACAATAAAAAGTATTCTATTCTATTCTATACACACACACACACACACACACACACACACACACACACACACACTGACACAGAGACAAGGACACACACACACACACACACAGACAAGGACACACACACACACACACGCACGCACGCGCACACACACACACACACACACAGACAAGGACACACACACACACACACACACACACACACACACACACACACACACACACACACACAGAGACAAGGACACACACACACACACACATTGACACAGACGAAAGACAGAGAGACACAGACAACGTCAGAGACAGAGACGTGAAACAGAGACAGAGAGAGAGAAAGAAATAGAACTACAGAGAAAGCGGTCAAAGAGAGAGCTTTCGGGGAACTTCTCAGAGTATTGGATTTCACGTCGAACTTGCATGCAGGAGTGCGCGGAGGGGGACGGAGGAGGGTGGGGGCGGGGGGGCGGGGGAAGAGGAGAATACATCAATTACACTCGAAGGGTACCCTCACGCAACCCTCCACCATCCCCCACCCCCCCAGTCCCCAACATCCCCCAACCCCCCCCCCCCCACGCCTCCCCCACCACCACCACTCCCACATACAATTGCAGATTAGTGTGCGGCTTTGGGTGGAATAAGTTTATATCTTTTCTACTTTCACCCTACTTTTACCCCCCCTCCCCCTCCCCCCCCCCCCTTTTTTTTTCTTGTCTCTGCTACTTCCAGACCATTTCTCTTCCTCTCCGTAACAACTGCTCTCAACGTGAGCGTGCATTGAATGATTCTCTCGTGTCTTCTTTTTTTCCGAACAGGTCCAACGCTTTTCTTCTTCTTCTTCTCCTCCTTATCCCCCTCCTCCTGCTCCTCCTTCTCCTCCTCCTTCTTCTTCTTCTTGATCATATCTACAAGCATACTCATGCGTGCAAACATACGCACGCAAAATACAAACACACACACACACACACACGTACACACACACATATATATACACTGGCACAAACAAACAAACAAATACACACACACACACACACACTGACACAACCATACACACACACGCACGCACACACACACACACACACACACACACACACACACACACACACACACACACACACACACACACACACACACACACACATACACACACACACACACACACACACACGCACACACACACACACACACACACACACACAGACACACATACATATGCACTCACACACACACACACACACATAAAAAACCCCTCAAAGTAAGGCCCTTCTACCCCCTCCTCCACCCCTCACCACCCCCTCCCCCTCCCTCCCTCCCCCTGGATCTTGCAGACGACTGCCCTGCCCATCACAACGCTAGAGATGTGACGGTGCATTAGATTAGTCTCCTCTGTCGCAGTTTCCTCTTTACCTTCTGTTCACCCTTCCACATGCACGTGCACACACAAACACACACACACACACATTAACAGACACACACACGCACACGTGTGCACATTCATACATACATCCATGCATCCATACATCCGTTTACACACACACACACAGACACACACACACACACACAAGCACACACACACACACACACACACACGCAAACACACACACATACACACACACAAGCACACACACACACACACACACACACACACACACACACACACATAAAAAAACCCTCAAAGTACGACCCACACAACCGGAGGTTCACCAACCCACAGAATCTCCTCCAACAGTTTGGGAACTTTTCTTCCTCCACCATCCCCCTCCCCCTTTACCCCTCTACCCCCACCATCCACCCCTCACCATACACCCCCCCCCCTTTACCCCTATACCCCCTCATCCACCCCTCACCATACACCCCCCCCCTTTACCCCTCTACCCCCACCATCCACCCCTCACCATACACCCCCCCTTTACCCCTCTCCCCCCACCATCCACCCCTCACCATACACCCCCCCCCCTTTACCCCTATACCCCCTCATCCACCCCTCACCACCCCCTCCCCCTCCCTCCCCCTCGATCTTGCAGACGACTGCCCTGCCCATCACAACGCCAGAAAAGTGACGGTGCATTAGATTAGTCTCCTCTGTCGCATTTTCTGAATGGGTATTTTCCTCTGTACTTTATCTTCATCCTCCCACACACACGTATACTAACACACGCGCACACACATACACACACATACATGCACACACACACGCATGCACACACACACATTAACACAAACACACACACACACACACGCACATTACTACACCACACTTCTGTTTTGTTTTGTTTTTTTCATATTTTTAAATTCATTTACGTTTTCTTTTTTTTTCTTTTTCTTCCTCAAAGCCTTACTTAGCGCATTGGGTTACGCTGCTGGTCAGGCATCTGCTTGGCGGATGTGGTGAAGCGTATATGGGCTTGTCCGAATGCAGTGACGCCTCCTTGAGTTTCTGATACTGATACTGATACTGATACACCACACAATACACATACATGCACATGTACAGATACATACATACATACAATCATACATACATTCACACACATACACACACTTTACACACTATACCACACACCACAAATACCCACACATGTACATACTCATAAATACATGCATTCATACACACACACACACACACACACACACAGACAGATGCACACTCTTGCACATATGCACACAAACACACTCATACACACACTATCAAAAACACAAACACACACACACACACACACACTCACACAAACACACACACGCACACAGACACAAACACACACACACACACACACAAACAGACACACACACACACACACACACACACATATGCACTCTCACACAA
>NC_134888.1:1791555-1804055 GCF_041734735.1 Babylonia areolata | reverse complement strand
CAGAAAAAAACAAGGTGGAGTGATGGCCTAGAGGTAACACGTCCGCCTAGGAAGCGAGAGAATCTGAGCGCGCTGGTTCGAATCCCGGAACAGTCGCCGGTATTTTCTCCCCCTCCACTTGACCATGAGTGGTGGTCTGGACGCTAGTCATTCGGATGAGACGATAAATCAAGGTCCCGTGTGCAGCATGCATGCTATCTTGTGAAGAGGTGGGTTTTAAGGCCAGACTTGAAAGAGCTGAGTGCGGAGACGTGACGAAGCGAAAGAGGAAGTTCATTCCAAATGCAAGGTCCAGAGACAGAAAGAACGGCGTCCAGCAGTCGAGTGTTTGAATCTGTGTTTACGTAAACATAGTGGATCCGAAGCCAATCGTAGAGAGCGAGATGGGAGTGTAGAGGTGAAGGCAGAATATGAGGGTGTATGACCAAATGTCTTTCTGTCTCTCTCTCTCTCTCTCTCTCTATATATATATATATATACATACACACACATATATCTCTATCTCTTTGTTGTCCTTTGTTAAGTGATCTTAGAAATCAGCTGATACCTTCAAAATATCATAGACAGCCCTCCCTGTTCAGACTGTATTTGCTTATGTCATCCACTAAGGAACACGTTAACAAACAGCTAGCAATTTACTTGTATAAAGCCTTACAGATTAGAAATACAATATGCAGTTGAGTGTGTGTGTGTGTGTGTGTGTGTGTGTATTTTTCCTCTCTTTTTTTTGTTACTCTGTGTGAATAAGACTACATGCAGCTAATGACTGTTTTTCTCATTTTCAGGTTACAACTGTGTTATGTTACATATCTGAATATATTACCTCTGTAATGTTTGTTTACACCACCCCTTCATGAGGGGCCATGGCCTATATTGAATAAAACATCCGTATCCGTATCTCTCTCACTCTCTCTGTGATTTTTTTCCCCTGTTTTATCGTCTGATGATGAACATTGCGTACAATCAGTAGCTACATTTATTTCAGAAGCACACAGAATAAGGCATAACCACAGTGACCAGAACATACCAGAGTAAATGAGGAGGATATCCGTGCGCAATGTTTATTTTCTTATGTATAATTGATATCCTGAATCATATCACTGCCAGAATGGACGATCGAGTTTGATTGTATGGTTAAGATTAAAAAAAAACACACACAAAAAAACAACAACTTTTGTTGGGCTTGTTTAATGTATTGTGAGAGAGTGATATTTAGAGGGGTTTTTTGTTTGTTTGTTGATGAAACGCTAATAAGCAGAATGTTGTTTTGCACTAAAGGGGGTTCAAGAATTAATCCCCGTTACCCCCTTGTCAAATAGTGCCTTACGGATTATGACAATGAAATGTCACAGCGTCCAAAAGCCTCTCTCTCTCTCTCTCTCTCTCTCTCGCTCTCTGTGTGTGTATTTGTCTGTGACTCTATGTCTGTCTGTTTGTTTGTCTGGCTATTTTTGTGTCGGGCTCCGTGTGTGTGTGTGTGTGTGTGTGTGTGTGTGTGTGTGTGTGTGTGTGTGTGTGTGTGTGTGTGTGTGTGTGCTTGTTTATTTGTGTTGTGAGCGTGTGTGTGCGTCTTGCGGTAGTACGTGTGTGTGTGTGTGTTTGTGTGTGTATGCTTGTGTGTTTTTGCAGTGTTCGTGTGTGTGCGTGTTGCGGTTGGGGGTGTACATGCGTGTGTGAGTGTGTGTGTGTGTGTGTGTGTGTGTGTGTGTGTGTGTGTGTGTGTGTGTGTGTGTGTGTGTGTGTGTGTGTGTGTGCATGCGCGCGCGCGCGTGTGCCTGCGTGCGTGTGTCAACTGCAGATGTTGCTCAGCGCAGGGGTTTGGAAGTGAATAATATATCAGCACTCGTGTCTGTATTCTGCAGACACTCCTATCTTTCCTGCCTGTGTTTCCTTCTCATTGTGTGTGTGTGGGTGAGGTAGGGAGGGAGATGCGGTGGGGGAGGTTGCAGGGGGGGGGAGGCGGAGGTGAGAGGGAGGGAGGAGCGAGGGAAAGGGGGGGCGGGGGTGGGGGCAGATGAGGAGCAGCTACTATGCTATGGAGCTGCAGAAATGAGGAGAAGGAGGGAGGGAGGGAGAGAGGGAGGAAGGGGGGGGGTTAAGGTTGGGAGGGATTCGGAGGGGGAGGGGGTGTCGGGGGGAGAGACGTTGTGTTGAGAGGTGTGGGGAAGTCCGCTTTCAGTTTCAGTTTCTACATCGAGGCGTTGTGCGTTAAGTCTCGTAATTCTCGAACCGAGTATGCTAGGGATCGAACCAGCAAACATACTAGGTTTTTTTTCCCTTCCCCCAAAGTTTTACATTATTGAATGCAGAACACATTTTCACTGTGTTTTTTTTTTTAACTGGATAAAGTGTGTATAACAAGTGAGTCTTGAAGGCCTTGCCTCTCTTCCTTTCTTTTTCGTTTTTTTTTTAAAACTCCAAACTTTGATACATGTGAATATATGTGGAGTGATGGCCTAGAGGTAACGCGTCCGCCTCGGAAGCGAGAGAATCTGAGCGCGCTGGTTCGAATCACGGCTCAGCCGGCGATATTTTCTCCCCCCCCCCCCCCCACTAGACCTTGAGTAGTGGTCTGGACGCTAGTCATTCGGATGAGAAGATAAACCGAGGTCCTGGGTGCGTCATGCACTTAGTGCACGTAAAAGAACCCACGGCAACTAAAGGGTTGTTTCTGGCAAAATTCTGTAGAAAATTCCACTTCGATAGGAAAAACAAATAAAACTGCACGCAGGAAAAAAATACAAAAAAAGGGTGGCGCTGTAGTGTAGCGACGCGCTCTCCCTGGGGAGAGCAGCCCGAATTTTGCACATAGAGAAGGCTGTTGTGACAAAAAAAAAAAAGAAAAAAAAAGAAGAGAGAAACACAAATATAGCCTGTAACTCTGGCGTACATTGCTTTGGTGTACATTACTGTACATGTGAATATAAAACGTGTAACTTTGGCGTACATTTGCATCTGTATTTGTGTTTCTTTTTATCACAACAGATTTCTCTGTGTGAAATTCGGGCTGCTCTCCCCAAGGGAGAGCGCGTCGCTACACTACAGCGCCACCCATTTTTTTTGGTATCCTTTCCTGCGTGCAGTTTTATTTGTTTTTCCTATCGAAGTGGATTTTTCTACAGAATTTTGCCAGGAACAACCCTTTTGTTGCCGTGGGTTCTTTTACGTGCGCTGAGTGCATGCTGCACACGGGACCTCGGTTTATCGTCTCATCAGAATGACTAGCGTCCAGACCACCACTCAAGGTCTAGTGGAGGGGGAGAAAATATCGGCGGCTGAGCCGTCATTCGAACCATCGCGCTCAGATTCTCTCGCTTCCTAGGCGGACGTGTTACCTCTAGGCCATCACTCCACTTAAAAAAACACACAAAAACATTGCTTTGGTGTACATAACTGTGTTGCGAGGCTTTCTTATTGTTGTTCGTATTGCTGTTGTTATTGTTGTCGTCGTTCTCAATTTTCTAATGCAGTGTGGAAGAAGTGTCAAGACACGTTGTATTAACTGTTTAAAGTATTAAGGTCCTCATATTCTTTTAAGGCCATCGGGACACGGATTTCATAATCACTGTCCTGCAACTGACACGCGAAATTTAAGCAGAATCCCCTGTTGTCTATTTCTGTGGCTTTTAGCTGTCGCCAACCCAGATTTCGAATCTTGAATCTCAATGATAATCACACCTGTGGCATAACTTTATTCATTTCTGTAATTCGAGGCTTTTATATAAGCTCTTTGCATGCTTTAAAAAAAATAAAAAAATGTTTACTTCTTGGTTAACCTTTGGTTTCTTTTTCTTGTTTTTGCTTCTTTTTTTTTGTACTTTGTTTTCTTATTTTTAAAAAAATTTCCATCTTCTTTTGTTTTGAAGTTATTTGTGTTTCTTTTTTTATTCTTTCTGTTTTTAAGCTCTGTTTCGCCTTTTTTTTTCTTTGGTTACATGTCACTTTTTCTTTCTCTTTCTTTCTTTCTGTCTTTCTCTCTTTCTGTCTGCTTTTCTGCCTTTCTTTCTTTCTTTCTTTCTATCTTTCTATCTGTCTGGCTTTCTATCTTTCTGCATTTCTTTCTTTCTGTCTGTCTGTCTGTCTTTCTATCGTTCTATCTGTCTGCCTGTCTTTCTATCTTTCTATCTGTCTTTCTGTCTGTCTGTCTTTCTATCGTTCTATCTGTCTGTCTGTCTATCTTTCTATCTGTCTGTCTGCCTGTCTTTCTATCTGTCTGTCTGTCTGCCTGTTTCTATCTTTCTATCTGTCTGTCTGCCTGTCTTTCTATCTGTCTGTCTGTCTTTCTATCTGTCTGTCTGCCTGTCTTTCTATCGTTCTATCTGTCTGTCTTTCTATCTGTCTGTCTGCCTGTCTTTCTATCGTTCTATCTGTCTGTCTGTCTTTCTATCTGTCTGTCTGTCTGTCTTTCTATCGTTCTATCTGTCTGTCTGCCTGTCTTTCTATCTTTCTATCTGTCTGTCTGTCTGTCTTTCTATCGTTCTATCTGTCTGTCTGCCTGTCTTTCTATCTTTCTATCTGTCTGTCTTTCTATCTGTCTGTCTGCCTGTCTTTCTATCTGTCTGTCTGTCTTTCTATCTGTCTGTCTGCCTGTCTTTCTATCGTTCTATCTGTCTGCATTTCTTTCTTTCTATCTGTCTGTCTGCCTGTCTTTCTATCTGTCTGCATTTCTTTCTTTCTTTCTATCTGTCTGTCTGCCTGTCTTTCTATCTTTCTATCTGTCTGTCTGCCTGTCTTTCTATCTTTCTATCGTTCTATCTTTCTATCTGTCTGCATTTCTTTCTTTCTGTCTGTCTGCCTGTCTTTCTATCGTTCTATCTGTCTGCATTTCTCTCTCTCTTTCTTTCTTTCTTTCTGTCTGTCTGTCTGCCTGTCTTTCTATCGTTCTATCTGTCTGCATTTCTCTCTTTCTTTCTTTCTTTCTGTCTGCCTGTCTTTCTATCGTTCTATCTGTCTGCATTTCTCTCTTTCTTTCTTTCTTTCTTTCTTTCTGTCTGTCTGTCTGTCTGCCTGTCTTTCTATCGTTCTATCTGTCTGCATTTCTCTCTTTCTTTCTTTCTTTCTTTCTTTCTGTCTGTCTGTCTGCCTGTCTTTCTATCGTTCTATCTGTCTGCATTTCTCTCTTTCTTTCTTTCTTTCTTTCTTTCTTTCTTTCTTTCTGTCTGTCTGTCTGCCTGTCTTTCTATCGTTCTATCTGTCTGCATTTCTCTCTTTCTTTCTTTCTTTCTTTCTTTCTGTCTGTCTGTCTGTCTGTCTTTCTATCGTTCTATCTGTCTGCATTTCTCTCTTTCTTTCTTTCTTTCTATCTGTCTGTCTGCCTGTCTTTCTATCTTTCTATCTGTCTGTCTGTCTGTCTTTCTATCTGTCTGTCTGCCTGTCTTTCTATCTGTCTTTCTATCGTTCTATCTGTCTGTCTGCCTGTCTTTCTATCTGTCTGTCTTTCTATCTGTCTGTCTGCCTGTCTTTCTATCTGTCTGTCTGCCTGTCTTTCTATCTGTCTGTCTATCTTTCTATCGTTCTATCTGTCTGTCTGCCTGTCTTTCTATCGTTCTATCTGTCTGCATTTCTTTCTTTCTTTCTTTCTTTCTGTCTGTCTGTCTGCCTGTCTTTCTATCGTTCTATCTGTCTGCATTTCTCTCTTTCTTTCTTCTTTCTTTCTGTCTGTCTGTCTGTCTGCCTGTCTTTCTATCGTTCTATCTGTCTGCATTTCTCTCTTTCTTTCTTCTTTCTTTCTGTCTGTCTGTCTGACTGCCTGTCTTTCTATCTGTCTGCATTTCTTTCTTTCTTTCTTTCTTTTTTTGTTTCTTTCTTTCTGTCTGTCTGTCTGCCTGTCTTTCTATCGTTCTATCTGTCTGCATTTCTTTCTTTCTTTCTGTCTGCCTGTCTTTCTATCGTTCTATCTGTCTGCATTTCTTTCTTTCTATCATTCTGTCTTTTTTTTTCTTCCTGTCTTTATCCCCCCTACGCATTACATCTTTTTTACATTTCCAAAACGTTCACTCAGTTGTCTATACGTCCTTCGTTTTCTTAGTGCTTCAGTCACTGTTATCAGATTACGAGCATTTGTCCCTCACATCTTCTTACTTGCAAAAGAGAAGTCCCCCCCCCCCCCCCACGTGTTCCTTCGTTTGTTTGTGGGGTTCTTCCTTCTTTCCTTCCTTCCTTCCTTCCTTCCTTCTTTATGTCTTTCTTTCTTCTTCCCATTCTATCATTTTTCCTGTCCTTTTTTTTCTTTCTTTTTTTTTCTTTTTCTTAATTTGATTATATTCCAGTTCGGAGAAGCCAACCAGAATTGAATTTAATCAATTGAAGTGGCACAGAACCTGTGCACTTTTGATTTTGTAGTGGTTATATATCTCTCTCCCTTTTTCTTTCTCTCTCTTTCTCTCTCCCCCTCTCTCTCTCCCTTTCTCTCTCTCTCCTCTCTCTCTCTCCCTATCTCTCTCCCCCTCTCTCTCCCTTTCTCTCTCTCCCTCTCTCTCTCCTCTCTCTCTCCACCCTCTCTATCTCCCTATTTCTCTCTCTCTCCCTTTCTTTCTCTCTCTCCTCTCTCTCTCTCTCCCTATCTCTCTCTCCCCCTCTCTCTCCCTTTCTCTCTATCTCCCCCCTTTATCTCCCCCCCCTCTCTCAAGGACAGAATGGACTAGGCAACAATGTCTGAAATCTTTATCCTTGAGGAATAACGTTTTTTGAATATTGAATCTTGAATCTCTTTTTAGCCCTCTCGCCCTCTCGCTTCCTCTCTCTCTCTCTCTCTCTCTGTGCATGTACGACATGGAAATCAGAAAACAGGTAGAAAAGAAGATGAAACACTGTAGTGTATGTAGAGGAATAGACAATAGCAAAGAGAGAGACAGAGAGAGAGAGGGAGAGAGGGAGGGAGAGAGAGAGAGAGAGAGAGAGAGAGGGACAAAGGCAGAGACAGTGAAAGACCGACATAAAGACAGACAGACAAACAGACAAAGATCGAAACTCTCTCCTCTCTCTCTCTCTCTCTGTCTGTGTGTGTGTGTGTGTGAGGAGAGAGAGATAGAGAGAGAGGGAGAGAGACAGAGACAGAGATTGATAGAGAGAGTGGGAGACAACCAGACAAACAGACAGAGAGAGAGAGAGGAGAGAGAGAGACAGACAGACAGGCAGGCAGACAGAGAGAGAGAGAGAGAGAGAGACAGACAGACAGACAGACAGAGATCGAGAGAGAGAGAGACAGAGAGACAGAGACAGACGGACAGATATATATATATATATGTGTATATGTATATATATATATATATATATATATATATATATATATATAGAGAGAGAGAGAGAGAGAGAGAGAGAGAGAGAGAGAGAGAGAGAGAGAGAGAGAGATGGTGAATGTGAATGTCAGAAAACCAACATGAATTGTTTGTTGTGCGTTGGTGTCTGGCCAAACCTGACATTGATATATCCCTGCGGACTCTTCGCTCTGACGCTGCGGGCAGACATAGATAGACTATCCCGCCCTGTTACTGTCTTTCTGTCTCTGTCTCTCTGTCTGCCTCTCAGTCTCTGTGTCTCTCTGTCTCTTTTCTCTCTCCTGGTGTTTCTCCCTCTCTGTCTCTCTGTGTCTGTGTGTCTGTCACTCTCTGTCTGTGTCTCTGTCTCTCTATCAGAGAGAGAGAGAGAGACAGACAGAGAGAGAGGAGAGAGAGAAGAGAGGAGAGAGAGAGAGAGAGAGAGAGAGAGAGAGGGAGAGACAGGTAGAGACAGACAGAGACACAGAGAGAAAACCAGAGACAGAGACACAGAGAGAGAAAGAGAGAGTGAGACAGAGAGACAGACAGATAGAGAAACAGAAAGAGGGAGAGATAGAGAGAGAGAGAGAGAGAGGGGGGAGGGAGGGAGGTGCAGACAGACAGACAGAGAGACAGAGACAGACAGACAGAGATCGACACACACACACAGACAGAGACAGAGACAGACAGACAGAAAGAGATCGATAGAGTGGGACACAACCAGACATACAGACAGACAGAGAGAGGCAGAGAGAGAGAGAGAGAGAGAGAGAGAGAGACAGAGACATCGACAGAGACTGAGGTACAGAGAGACAGAGACAGAGACAGACAGACAGACAGACAGAGTGAGATGGGAAATGCGAATGTCAGAAAACCAACATGAATTGTTTGTTGTGCGTTGGTGTCTGGCCAAACCTGACATTGATATATCCCTGCGGACTCTTCGCTCTGACGCTGCGGGCAGACATTGATAGACTATCCCGCCCTGTTACTGTCTTTCTGTCTCTGTCTCTCTGTCTGCCTCTCAGTCTCTGTGTCTCTTTTCTCTCTCTCTCTGGTGTTCCTCCTCCCCCACTCTAGCTCTCTCTGTCTCTCTCTCTGTGTCTGTGTCTCTCTGTCAGTCTCTGTCTCTCTGTGTCTGTGTCTGTCTCTGCCTCTCTCTCTCTCTCCGTCTCTGTGTGTCTGTCTCTGTCTCTCTGTGTCTGTGTCTGTCTCTCTCCCTGTTTCTCTGTGTGTCTCTCTATCTATGTCTCTGCCTCTGTGTGTATGTGTGTCTCTCCGTCTCTCTCTATCTCTGTCTGTCTCTGTCTCTCTCTCCGTCTCTCTGTCTCTGATTCTCTCTCTGTGTCTCTCTCACTGTCTGTCTGTCTGTCTCTCTCGGTCTCTGTCTCTTTTTCTCTAAGGTGTTCCTCCCCCACCCTCACTGTCTCTCTGTCTCTCTCTGTGTCTTTGTCTCTCAGTGTCTGTCTCTGTCTCCCTGTGTCTGTTTCTGTCTGTCTGTCTCTCTCTGTGTGTCTCTCTTTCTCTCTCTCGCTTCCCTCCCCCTCTCTACATCTCTCTCTCTCTGTGTCACTACCTCTCTGTCTTTCTCACTCTCATTTCCTCTCTTTCTCTACATCTTTCTCTCTCTCTCTCTCGCTTTCCCCTCTCTCTTCCTCTTTCTTCCCACCTCTCTCTCCCTCCCTCTCTTTCTCTCTCCCTCCCTCTCTCTCTCTCCCTCCCTCTCTCTCTTCCTCCCTCTCTTTCTCTCCCTCCCTCCCTCTCTTTCTCTCTCCCTCTCTCTCTTTCTCTCTCCCTCCCCCTCTCTCTCCCTCCCTCCCTCTCTCTCTCCCTCTCTCTCCCTCCCTCTCTCCCTGCCTCTCTCTCATTTCCTCTTTTTTTCTCTCTCTCTCCCGCCTCTCTCTGTCTCCCCCTCTCTTTGTCTCTCTCACTCTCTCAACCTCTTGGTCTTCCTTGCTTCCTCTGTCCCTCCCACCCTCCCTCCCTCCCTCCCTCTCTCCCTACCTACCTCCTACTCCCCCATCCTCTCTCTCTCTCTCTCTCTTTTCCCCCCAACGCACACATGCGCACTAACATTCGATCCATTACTCTGCATGCAAAGTGGAAACCTTCGTTCAAGTGCTAGTACACTGAACAACAACCCCCCCAAAAAACACAAAAAAACCCACCACAGACACACACACACACACAACCTGAAACAGACAGTTTGTTCAAGTGCGGATCTCCACTCCAGTGATCCTCAAACCAGAATCGTTGAACAAGCGGGGGATCTGTTGCGGCATGCTTTGTCGCCCCCTGCATTGATTGTCGCCGGCGACAATAATGCGCAGCCCTCACTGCACATATGTTATTGTCGCCCCCCCCTCTGCACTGGGGCTGTCGTGAGGAAGGGTGTGAGTGAGTGAGGAGTTGTGACGTAACTTTTACGACCCAGCGTAGAGTCGGTGAAGGGCTGTGCCCTCGCAGATAAGATAACACACGCAGACACAGACCCACAGACAAACACATGCACAGACACCCCCCCCTCCCCCCACCCCCATCCCCTCTCCAGCACACACAGTGACAGTAGCCAAATCTGACCAGTTTACAACCCATCCACTCTTAACTTTTACGATCGACTCAAGATCCCGAACCCACTGGGGGAGAAGTTGTGTCGTAACTTTTACGTGCCCTTGCAGATGAGATAACACACACACACACACACACACACGCACACACGCGAGCGCGCGCGCGCACACACACACAAACACACCCGCATCCGCAAGCACAAACATGCAAACACGCACGCACACACACACGCCAAATACACCCGCACCTCTTCCACCACACACCCCTTTTACATAAACACGGATGTACTCTCAATGTACACACACACACACACACACGCACACACACACACACACGAAATACATGCGCACGCATACACTCACACAAACAAGCACACAACAATCTCATACGCGTTTGCGCACACGAACGCAATAACAACAGCAACAGTAACAACAGTACAGAAAGGCGACAATAAGAATCATGTGCAGTGAGGGCTGTACGAATTGTCGCCGGCGACAATCCATACAGGGGCGACAATACGTGCCATAACAGGGGCGATCGCTTGTGTGTGTGTGTGTGAGGCCAGAACCAGTGATCTAAAAATAAATGGATAGCTCATTGGCCAGGAAAGCTGAAGCCAACTGGACACCATATTGTTTCTCGTATCCGGCCGTCAGTCCGTTAACAAGTCGTCTGCGAACTGGTGGTAGTTTCTGAACTGTAACCATGTCTCTTCGATGAAATCGTGTTATGGTTGTGCCCACATGCCAAATGTTGTGTCTTGATTGAAATCTGCCAATGGTTTTATCTACCAAAATTATTACAGAAAAACAGTGCAGTGACACACGGCGCAAACTTGCAGCGGAGACACACACAGGAATGTCAACGCCGCGAGCAAGTGAAAGCTTGCCGTGAAGCCAGCTTCGTATGTGATGCTCGGCTACACATACGAAGTCACTGCTTCGCGCTATACTGACAAGAGAAGCAAAATGGCTGATTGACCACTTCCGCTGGCTTCAGTTAGCAAAGGGGCTCAAAGAAGGCATGCGCTATCTATGTAAACAAAGAGCAGTGGGCGAGTTCCTATCCGCTCCGCTCCGCTCTGCAGAGAGTTTGCACACACTTGGTGGAAACAGCAGCTGCAGCTGAGAGAATCTGCTGGGACTTGAATAATGTATCGGGCCCTTCGTCGTCTTCGGTTTTTGCAATTCACCGACCATTGTTGGATTTGTTTGTTTTTTTTCCGAACAGCTTGCGGAGCGGAGGGATGTGGGCGTGTGTATGTGTGTGTGTGTGTGTGTGTGTGTGTGTTGGGGGGGAGGGGGAGGGGGTTGGTGGGGGGGAGGATGCAGGGGGTGGTGGTGGGGATTTGGGGGTGTGTGAGTGTGTGTGTGTGTGTGTGTGTGCGTGTGTGTGTGTGCGTGGAGTGTGTGTGTGTGTGTGTGTGTGTGTGTGTGTGTACGGGGTGCGTGTTTGTGAGTGTGTGTGTGTGTGTGTGTGTGTGTGTGTGTGTGTGTGTGGATGCACGTATGTGATGTATGGTGCCAGTCAGTGAGTCACTGGATGCCATTCCAACTTTGGAGGAGACCCAGAAAGCTATCCTCTGTTATCCAATGGCAAAGCCCCTGGCTCAGACTCCATCCCAGCTGAGGTCTACAAAGAAGGTGGTTTGGCGCTAACTGAGAAGCTTCATCAGCTGTTCCAGCTCATCTGGCAGCATGAGGCAGTTCCACAGGACTTCAAAGACGCTTCCATCATACATCTGTACAAGCGCAAAGGAAATCGTCAGGCCTGTGACAACCATCGTGGAGTATCCCTGCTGTCCGTCGCAGGCAAGACTCTGGCCAGAGTGCTACTCAACCGTCTCATAGCGCACCTTGAGCAAGGTCTCCTACCAGAGAGCCAATGTGGCTTCCGGAAAGAACGCGGGACTATCGACAGGGTGTTTGCTGCCAGGCAGCTCCATGAGAAGTGTCAGGAACAGAACGCCGACCTTTACTCCACCTATGTCGATCTGACCAAGACCTTCGATACTGTTAGCAGAGATGGCCTTTGGAGAATCATGGCGAAGTACGGATGTCCCAGAAAGTTCATCACCATCATACGGCAACTACACGATGGGATGCTGGCCCGAGTCCAAGACAACGGAAAGACTTCAGAACCATTCTGTCTCCAACGGAGTCAAGCAAGGGTGTGTTCTTGCCCCCACCCTGTTCAGTCCTATGTTTTCAGCCATGCTGACAGATGCCTTCAGAGACGCTGACGTAGGCATTGGCATCAGGTACCGCATAGATGGCTCACTCTTCAACCTCAAGAGGCTTCAAGAAAAAACCAAGGTGAGGACAGACACCGTCAACGACTTCCTGTTTGCTGATGACTCGCTCTCAATGCTGCCTCCAAAGCTGACATGCAACACAGCGTCGACAAGTTCTCTGCTGCCTGTGACAACTTTGGCCTCACAATCAGCACAAAGAAGACTGAGGTGATGCACCAGCCAGCTCCAGGAAAGCCTTACCTTGAACCAAACATCTTCATCAACGGGCAACGACAGAACGTGGTGGACAAGTTCACATACCTGGGCAGTACACTCTCTCGCACAGTTGTCATCGACGACGAGGTGAATGCCAGACCCGCCAAAGCTTCTCTGAAGGCCTTCAACATCAGCCACGACACGTGAGAGCTGAATGCAATGGACAG
>NC_134888.1:1771555-1786555 GCF_041734735.1 Babylonia areolata | reverse complement strand
GATTTATAGGTCAAAATGTCAGGGATTTATAGGTCACAATGTCAGGAATGTATTGGACACAATGTCAGGGATTTATAGGCCGCGATGTCATAGATTTATAGGTCACAATGTCAGGAATTTATAGGTCACAATGTCAAGAATTTATAGGTCACAATATCTGTGATTTATAGGCCACAATGTCAGGGAATTGTAGGTAATGTCAGGGAATTGTAGGTCACAATGTCAGGGATTTATAAACCACAATGTCAGGGATTTATAAACCACAATGTCAGGGATTTATAAGCCACAATGTCCGGGATTTATAAACCACAATGTCAGGGATTTATAAGCCACAATGTCCGAGATTTATAAGCCACTATGTCAGTTATTATTCTTTATCTGGGCTTCTTTTCCCATAGGCTGTGTTATTACAATATCATCATCATCATTTTTGTTCGACAAAACCAGTTACACTACTTAAAAGCGCCTCAAATTCATGTCGCAAAATCTCATCTCACCCAAGGAGGAAAGGATGCAGAATGGTCAAGACGCTCAGCTGCCAATAAAGAGAGTCCGTGAGGATGTGGGTTCGAATCCCGCTCTCGCCCTTTCTCCCAAGTTTGACTGGAAAATCCAATTGAGCGTCTAGTCTTTCGGGTGATACGACAAACCGAGGCCCCGTGTGCAGCACGCACTGGAAAAGAACCCATGGCAACGAAAGTGTTTTCCTTTAACAACAACCATATATATATATATATATATATATATATATATATATATATATATATATATAAAGAAAATCCACTCTTATAGGTGCCAGAAATATATAAGCATGCACTCAAGGCCTGACTAAGCGCGTTGGGTCATGCTGCTGGTCAGACATCTGCTTAGCAGGTGTGGTGGTGTAGCGTATATGGATTTGTCCGAACACAATGACGCCCCCTCGAGAAACTGAAACTGAAACTGAAAAGCGAAACCAAGCATCGGCAGTCAGGGGATCAAAGGGCGGAAAGAAACACAAACAACGAAATCCTCCCCAGACCGGAAATGGACCCGCCCCCCTCCCCCCGCGAACGTGCGAACTTCCGCTTCACGTGACGAAGGCGCTTCCGGTTTTCTGTGCGAGACAGACTGGAAAAAGAAAAAAAATGGGGGCGATACTTTTTTCTTTTCTTTTCTTGGTTTTAGGCACGGAAATAATTACCCAGTCTCTGTACTCACGTCGGATAAGGAATGGGACATTAGTAGTACCACCCGCTGGACCATGATGTGCTGAAGTCCAGCTGAACCAGGAAAAAGGGAAGATGGGAAGACCCAGCCCCTTTCTTTGGTTATAGGCACGAACAGAATTTCCAGCGTGTTGGATCGTGAGGGATAGAGGTACTGTCCGACGCAGTGTGAGGTTGCTTGAAGTCTCCCCTTTGTTCTTGTTCTTCTTCTTCTCCTCCTTCTCCTTCCTACTCCTCCTCCTCCTCTTCTCCTTCGTCTTCTTCCTCCTTCTATTTCGCTTCCTCCCCCTCCCCCCTCTCTTCTTTTTCTTCCTCCTCCTTCTTCTTCTCCTCTTCCTCCTCCTCTTCTTGTTCGTCTTCCTCTTCCTCCTCCTTCTTCTTCTCCTACTCCTCCTTCTCCTCTTCTTCCTCTTCTTCCTATTCCCCCTCTTCCTCCTCCTCCTCTTTCTTCTCCTCTTCCTCTCCATCCTATTCTCCCTCTCCCTCCTCCTCCTCTTCCTCCTCCTCTTCTTCCTCGTCTCCCTCTTCCTCCTCCTTCTTCTCCTCCTCTTCTTCCTCGTCTCCCTCTTCCTCCTCCTTCTTCTCCTCCTCTTCTTCCTCGTCTCCCTCTTCCTCCTCCTTCTTCTCCTCCTCTTCTTCCTCGTCTCCCTCTTCCTCCTCCTTCTTCTCCTCCTCTTCTTCCTCGTCTCCCTCTTCCTCCTCCTTCTTCTCCTCCTCTTCTTCCTCGTCTCCCTCTTCCTCCTCCTTCTTCTCCTCCTCTTCTTCCTCGTCTCCCTCTCCCTCCTCCTCCTCTTCCTCCTCCTCTTCTTCCTCGTCTCCCTCTTCCTCCTCCTTCTTCTCCTCCTGATCCTTCTCTTCTTCTTCCTTTCTTGTTCATCTTCTTCCTCTTCCTCCTTCCCCTCCCTATCCTCCCCTCCTCCTCCTCTTCCTCTTCTTTTCCTTCTTCTAGTTCCTGGAGCCAGTTGCATTGCTCGGACGGAAGAGCCTAGCATGGTCGTAACCCCGCTACTAACTGTGTGTAGTGTGGAACTGACCAATGGCGTAGTTCGGTCAACGTAGGCATTTTAGTCTCGTGTAACTGTCAAAAAGTTAGAACCAAGCAATGCAACTGGCACCAGATCCCTACAGGTCTGTCAGGTTATGTATCAGATCCCTAGGTCTTTAGGAATGTTTTTTTCCCCCGGGCTCACCACACTGCAGTTCTGCCTCCTCTGCAACTGGTGACCACGAAAATCCACTACTACCTGCCGCAAGTGGCAGAGAAAACGTAGCGGGAAAATCCGATCTGGAAGAGGGATGGGGTCCTTAAGATCTGAGTTTCATTTTCAGTTTTTCAGTTTCTCAAGAAGGCGTCACTGCGTTCGGACAAATCCATACACGCCACACCACATCTGCTAGGCAGATGCCTGACCAGCAGCTTAACATAACCCAACGCGCTTGTCAGGCCTTGAGTGCATGCTTAGATATATATGTTGAGTGATGGCCTGGAGGTAACGCGTCCGCCTGGGATGCGAGAGAATCTGAGCGCGCTGGTTCGAATCACGGCTCAGCCGCCCATATTTTCTCCCCCTCCACTAGGCCTTGAGTGGTGGTCTGGACGCTAGTCATTCGGATGAGACGATAAACCGAGGTTCCGTGTGCAGCATGCACTTAACGCACGTAAAAGAACCCACGGCAACAAAAGGGTTGTTCCTGGCCAAATTCTGTAGAAAAATCCACTTCGATAGGAAAAACAAATAAAACAAGAGAGGCAAGGCCTTCAAGACTCACTTGTGATACACTTTAAAAAAACAAACAAGCTTTTTATGTATTGAGTATAATTTCAAAATGTAATGTTTAAGATGAGAAAGATCAGTTTAAAGCAAATTAAGTCCCCTAGCATTAATTACAGAGTAATTTCCCTTTTTTACTATCTGCACCAAAACGTTTGCAAAATAAATAAAACTTCCATGCTTAGCAAAAGAAGTTCCTGTTTGAACAAAAAATGATAATAATGACTGCTCTTGTTGTTGGGTCAGAATATCAGATCAAAGTGCCAAGTTTAGAGAATACAAAAAATATAAATATAACAATAAATGCAGTTTGCATATAATTAGGCTTCATTTTTTTTTTGTGCCCATCCCAGAGGTGCAATATTGTTTTAAACAAGATGACTGGAAAGAATTGAATTTTTCCTATTTTTATGCCTGATTTGGTGTCAACTGACAACGTATTTGCAGAGAAAATGTCAATGTTAAAGTTTACCACGGACACACAGACACACACACACACACACACAGACAACCGAACACCGGGTCAAAACATAGACTCACTTTGTTTACACAAGTGAGTCAAAAATTGCACGCAGGAAAAAAAAAAAAAAAAAAGAAAAAAAAAAAGAAAAAAGAAAAAAAAAGGTGGCGCTGTAGTATAACGACGCGCTCTCCCTGGGGAGAGCAGCCCAAATTTCCCACAGAAAAATCTGTCGTGATAAAAAGAAACACAAATACAAATACATATCCATAAACTACAAAGAAACAAACTAACAAACTAACTTTATACTATTTACGGATGTCTCCACATGTAATTTGGAGGGGAAAAAAACCCAGTATATATTCTGAGGTGGTTTTTTTTCCCCCAAGCATTTTTGACATGGACGTATGGTAAAGTCGCAATCTCCCTAGGGCGAGGGTCGAATAGCTTTTGAGCACATAATGTACAGATTCAGCGTGCAAACGTGTATCAGGGAATGACTGCGAATCAGATCAGAACCACCCTCGGAAACGGAGTATGGCTGCCTACATGGCGGAGGGGGAGGGAGAGAGGGGGGGGGAGGGAACGTGGGGGCGGGTAAAAAACGGTCATACACGTAAAAGCCCACTCGTGTGCATACGAGTGGACGTGGGAGTTGCAGCCCACGAACGAAGAAGAAGAAGATGATTACAGGGCGGTTCCAGTTGTACTTTTAGAGAACATAATATGTTCATACCCCTCATAATCTGTTCATGCACAGAAAAAAAAACCCAACAAACCACAGACTGATATTTATACGTTCTGTTTCAGCTGGGAGAATATAGTTCCAATACAGAGAGAGAGAGAGAGAGAGAGAGAGGGAGAGAGAGAGAGAGAGAGAGAGAGAGAGAGAGAGAGAGAGTGAGAGAGAGAGAGAGAGAGAGAGAGAGAGAGAGAGGGGACAATGACAGACTTACAGAGAGACAGACGGGGGTAATAAGGCAAGAGGCAGACAGACAGACAGACAGATAGGAAAAACAGACAGAGATAAAGTTTCGCGAACCCCCCCCCCCCCCGACACACACACACATCCACACACACACATCCAAACACACACACACACACACACTTGTCTTGTCTATAATCCTGTGGTAAATCCCTGTACAGAGCGCAACAATCCGCAATAAGGGGGGTGCACTCTTGGTGACTGGTATCTGTGTGCGACCGTTAAGCCCCCTAGTTCAGGCAGGGGAACCCAGGCCCCACACAGCATTAGTAAAAACAAAAACAAAAAAACAAACAAAAAAACCCACACACGCACACACACACACACACACACACACACACACACACACACACACACATTGACACACACGGAGGCACACATTAATACACAAAACATACTTTCATCACATCAACAAATTTTTAACCTCAATATCAAAGACACACAGATAAGAACATCGACTTTTGTTCCAAGACATGCCCTTCCCCCCCCCCTTCCGCCCCCCCCCCCCCCCCCACACACAGACCAACCTCTATCTCTCCAGTCTCACACACACACACACACACACACACACACACACACACACACACACACACACACACACACACCCCCCTGGCCTTTTCATCAAGAAAAAGCAATCTGAACATAAACTTACCTTCAGTATGAAGCCAGATACATGACAGGCCAGGCATCAGCACGGTTTTTTTGCGGGGGGTGTTCCAAGTCAGTTCAACGACCACTGCCTTTGTAGACACCAGTTTCAATCATTTTCAGTATTCAGTTTCCCATGGAGGCTTCACTGCGTTCGGGAAAATCCATGCACGCTACACCACATCACCTACATGTCGGACAGCAGTAATTACCCAACACGCTTTGTCAGGCCTTGAGTGCCTGCACTGACACATATCGTTGCCATGGGTTCTTTTCCAGCCGGCGCCAAGTTCGTCCTGCAGACGGGACCTCAGTTGATCATCTCATCCGAGTCAATGGACAGGAGACGCTGTTTGATTTTCCAGTCAAGCTTTGGAAAAAGGACGAGAGCGGGATTCGAACCCACAGACCCTCACGGACACTATTGTATTTGTATTTCTTTTTAACACAACAGATTTCTCTGTGTGAAATTCGGGCTGCTCTCCCCAGGGAGAGCACGTCGCTACACTACAGCGCCACCCAATTTTTTTTTGTATTTTTTCCTGCGTGCAGTTTTATTGGTTTTTCCTATCGAAGTGGATTTTTCTTCAGAATTTGGCCAGGAACAACCCTTTTGTTGCCGTGGGTTCTTTTACGTGCGCTAAGTGCATGCTGCACACGGGACCTCGGTTTATCGTCTCATCCGAATGACTAGCGTCCAGACCACCACTCAAAGTCTAGTGGAGGGGGAGAAAATATCGGCGGCTGAGCCGTGATTGGAACCAGCGCCGCTCAGATTCTCTCGCTTTCTAGGCGGACGCGTTACCTCTAGGCCATCACTCCACACTGTATTGGCAAGAAGAGCATCGTTACCATCCCGCCATCTTGCTCCAGTCAACATCGCGTTGTGACACTTCTTCTTCTTCTTCTTTCCGTTACACGACCAACATCGACTTGCCGATGACTCTGTCGTGGTTCATGCATAGCTGGGTATTTTCGTGTCTCCATAAAACCTACCGAACACTGACATAGGTTACAGGATCTTCAAACGCGCGTATTTGATCTTCTGCGTACGTATACACACGAAAGGGGTTCAGGCACTAGCAGGTCTGCACATATGTTGACCTGGGAGATCGGAAAAATCTCCACCCTTTACCCACCAGGCGCCGTTACCGTGATTCGAACCCGGGACCCTCAGATTGAAAGTCCAACACTTAAACCATTCGGCTGTTGCACCCGACACTGATCCCTGATGACAAAAGGTGACTGCTGGGCATTTTAAAACGAACTAAAAAAAAAAAAAAAAAAAAAAAAAAAAGAAAAGAAAAGGTTGTGTAAAATCAAAGGTACCTTAAGATGAAGATGAAAATCACGACGTTTCGAGTCTCAGACTCTTCCAGTTGTCAAGAAGTGATCCACGATGTGTTGGTGATTTGTCGACGGCACGTTCCTGTCACCGAAAGAATAATTCTCCATTGCTTTTCAGTTAAATTGTGACAATTCTCCCCCTCCCCTTACTCCTCCCGCACCCCTGCCTCGATAAAAAAAAAAAAAAGAAAAAAAAGAAGTGATGTTTTCTCAATCAATTATTAACAGTGTCTAAAACAGACGTTGAGATAGACAGTCCACTTTTCTGACGGTCGGTCGGTGGAACAATTCTGACACACTTTTATCGACCCTCAGTTCCGTAGCGTCGATTGCTCGCTCGAATCTGTGTCGTTTGAGCAGTTTGGAAGGGTAAGGAATATCATTAACTCTGTAAGAAATATCATGCACTGTGTTTTCTGAGTAATGCTGGCAATTTTTGTCGATTGAAAACAAAACAAACCAACCAACCAAACAAAAATAACAACAACAATTCACACACACACACACACACACACTGATTTGTCGTTTTCAGCAGTTCACACACACACACACACACACACACACACTGATTTGTCGTTTACAGCAGTTCACACACACACACACACACACACACACCCCTAGTCAGCTGTGAGCACCTGTGTGTCAAAGCACGGTTTCCAGCAATGTTTGCAGAAATATCGTGCGTGCATCTCAAAAACAATTTTTTGCTGTTGATACTCGTCCACATGTACAAACTACATCGGCTTATTGAAACAAAATAACGCCTGCAAATAAGGTAATTATTTTACACGGATATCAACAAGAATCCCCGCGTCCGCACAAATGTTTCTCGTGGAAAAAAAAAGAAAAGAAAAAAAGAAAGAAAGAAAGAAAGAAAGAAAGAAAGATACTCACACGTGGAAATTTTCTCTACAACGCAAGTCACGCGAATCTGAGAATTAATGCTGAACACCACACACAACCACATTTTCCGCAGAGATGCTCACAACATATTCACAGCACCGGCGTTCTTGTTCCTTTGAACAACAACAACAACAACAAAAAATCACTCACACACGCTGGTACAAATGGCTATCTTCACGGCGAAGACATTCACAAGTTCCAAGCACCATGGTCGTCATAAAAATGCCGGGACAAAATTGGGAGTTCCATAAAAGCTTATCCACGTAAATCGTCACACAATCGTATTAGTTTCTACGATGGAAAACATCCGCTCATTTGTTCAAAACAATTAAAAAAAAAAAAAAAAATCAATACATCATTGTGACGCAGTTCCCACCTTCAATTTTTGCTGGTTTGTTTACCTTTTCTTTGTTTCTTGAAATCTATCTCTTTTACTTCCTCGACGATTACAAATTCAGAGTCATTTTGTGGTGGTCTTTTTTCAGCAAACCAACACATGCCACCGAACATTCCGAGAAAGAATATGCACACAGAATCTATAACACATCCACGCGGGTATGACTGAAAATAAGTCAGTGGTGAGCGAAGCACAGATGATTTGTGTGGGGGCAGTCAATTACTGCACAAAACTTGTCCAAATAAACAACCACATGGTATGCGTTGCTCGAATGTTCACATATCAACCGTCGCAAAAAACAGCAACCCAAGAAATGCAGGGAAAGCAGATAGATCACACGTTATTTATCCCGCAGTCAGTTGCACTCTGACTGACAAAAAAAAATCTCTTTCAGGAAGTTGGCGTATGGTGATGATTTTTAAGTGTGTGTGTGTGTGTGTGTGTGTGTGTGTGTGTGTGTGTGTGTGTGTGTGTGTGTGTGTGTGTGTGTGTGTGTGTGTGTGTGTGTGTGTGTCTGTGTGTGTGTGGTGTGCGAGAGAGAGAGAGACGCGCGCCGGAGAGAGAGTGTTGTGTATACAGTGGCTGCATCGGCGTCAGTGGCTGTGTCTGTTGAAGGCATTTGGCGCAGAGTGTTTGCTGTCTGTCGGGGGCCGTGCAGTGTGGGGGATCATCTAGCTGTTGAGTGATAAGCCCCTCCCCCCTCTCTCTCTCTCTCTCTCGCCCTCCTCGCTCTCTCTGTCTCTCCTTCCTCCCACCTCATTCTCTCTATCCCTCACCCCTCTCACTCTCTCACTGTCCTTCCCTCTCTCTCTCTCTCCTTCTCTTTCCCCTCCTCTCTCTCTCTCTCTCTCGCTCTCTCCGTCTCTCCTTCCTCCCACCCCATTCTCTCTATCCCTCCCCCCTCTCACTCTCTCACTGTCCTTCCCTCTCTCTCTTTCCCCTCCTCTCTCTCTCCCTCCAGCCCTCTCTCTCTCGCCCCTCCTCTCTCTCTCTTTCACTGTCCTCTCTATCTCTCTCCCCTTCTCTCTCTATCCACCCCCTCTCTCTCTCCCTCTCTTTCTCTGTCCTTTCTTCTCTCTCTCTCTCTCTCTATCCCCCCTCTCTCTCTGTCCCTCCCCTCTCTCTTTCTTTCTCTCTGATCTCTCTCCGTCTATCCCTCCTCTCTTTCTCTCACAGTCCCTCTCTCTCTTTCACTCTCTCTCTGTCTGTCCTTCCTTCTCTCTCTCTCTCACTGTCCCCTCTCCCTCTTTCTCTCCCCCCCTCTCTCTCTCCCTCTCCTTCCCTCCCCTCTTTCTCTCAACTGGCTCTCTTTTTTCTACGTCTCTCTCTTCCTCCCTTTCTGCACGCCCAATCTCTCTCTCCCACCCCCAACCCCTTTTTCTGTATCGCTATCACCATGCCTCTCTCTCTCTCTTTCCTGTCTCTCTCTTCATTTTCTTTCTCACTTCAGTCTCTCTCGTCCTCTCTCTCTCTGTCCCTCCCACAATGTCTCTCTCTCTCTCTTTGTCTTTCCTGTCTCTCTCCTCTTTTATTTGCTCACTTGTCTCTCTCCTCTCTCTCTCTCTCTGTGTGTCTCTCGCACCATGTCACTCTCTTTGTCTCTCTCCTCTCTCTCTCTCTCCTCTCTCTCTGTGTCCCTCCCACCATGTCACTCTCTCTGTCTCTCTCCTCTCTCTCTCTCTCTGTGTCTCTCGCACCATGTCACTCTCTCTGTCTCTCTCTGTCTCTCTCCTCTCTCTCTCTGTGTCTCTCGCACCATGTCACTCTCTTTGTCTCTTTCTCCAGCTCTCTCTTTCCTGTCTCTCCCTTTTCTTTTTCTTTCTCACTTCAGTCTCTCTCCTCTCTCTCTCTCTCTGTCCCTCCCACCATGTCACTCTGTGTGTCTCTGT
This sequence comes from Babylonia areolata, assembly GCF_041734735.1. NCBI lineage: Eukaryota > Metazoa > Mollusca > Gastropoda > Neogastropoda > Buccinidae > Babylonia > Babylonia areolata. The sequence continues at coordinate 1,776,946 of NC_134888.1, read as the reverse complement.
CTGTCTCTCTGTCTCTGTCTGTCTGTCTGTCTGTCTCTCTCTCGAGAACAGATTGGAAGAATGGGCAGTGTCTGAAATCTTAATCCTTGAATAAAAAAAACGTTCTGAGTTCTCTCTCTCTCTCCCTCTCTCTCTGTTTCTCTCTCTCTCTCTCTCTCTCACTCTCTCTCTCTCTGTTTTTCTCTCTCTCTCTCTCTCTCTCTCCCTCCCCCTCTCTCTCTCCCTCTCTCTCTGTTTCTCTCTCTCTCTCTTTCTCTCTCAGACGAATTTGTTTTGCACCACCAGTGTTGTTCTGATTTGTACGTCTACTATGTCACTAGTGCCTCACAGCTAATGGTATTAATTCACTCAGTACGGCCAGTCCTCTCTTCTCCTCTACACAGACCCCTCGGATGTCCAGTGGGTGTCTGAATGACCCAACCTTCAGCTTCCGCCGTCAGAATTGTGGTATTCTTTGTCAACATTCACCTCTTCAGTATAAGAGCCTTCCGCTTGCAATATTTTGATGATGGTAATTGGGATGAAACGCTGTTAACGTCGTCTCTTTCGCCGTTCGTATGGAGACAGTTAAAATATTTCAGTGTTCAGTGTTCTCTCTCTCTCTCTCCACGCCCACTCTCTCATATTCCCTTGTCTCGCGGCGAGTCCTGCGCGTGTGTCGTCAGCTGTACCGTCCTGCTGAAGAGATCCACGGCACTGTCTGCGTTGGCGTGCAGTGGCGACTGACAGAAAGAGATTGAGAGAGAGAGAGAGAGGAGAGGGGTGGCGGTAGAGAGAGAGGGGGAGAGAGGGAGAGAGAGAGGGAGGGTAGAGAGAGAGAGAGAGGGAGGGTAGAGAAAGAGGGGGGAAGGGTTGAGAGAGTGGTAGAGAGAGAGGCGTGGCGGTAGAGAGAGAGAGGTTGTGGTTGAGAGAGAGAGGGGGTAGAGAGGGGGAGGGTTAAGAGAGGGGCAGAGAGAAAGGGGGGGGGGAGGTAGAGAGAGGGGGGGGTGAGAGAGAGGGGAAGAGTTGAGAGAGGGTAATGGTTGAGAGAGAGTGAAGGGGGGAGGAAGAGAGGGGGGTAGAGAGAGAGAGAGGGGGAGGGGTTGACGGAGAGAGAGAGGAGGGTAAAGAGAGAAGGGGGTAGAGAGAGGGGAAGGGTTGAGAGAGAGAGAGAGAGATGTGGGGTGGTGGGGGAGAGAAAGAGGGGGGGGGAGAGAGAGAGGGGGGGGGGGACAGGAAGAAGGAGAAATAGAGAGATTGGGGCGGGGGGGGGGGGGGGTTGAGAAAGAGAGAGAAGTGCAGCATACTACTACTTCTATACCACTGCAACTGGAAAAGAAAAAAAACAAAAAAACAACAACACAATAACGATGATGACAACAACTACTACAGCAGCAGCAGCAGCAGCAGAAGAAGAAGAAGAAGAAGCAACAAACAAATGAACAAAAAAAAACCAACTACAAAAACCTAGCCAAACTCCTGTACCCAGTGTAAAAAAACTGACATAAAATATAATGCGTAAATACCCCACAAAACCCAGACTCAAGCACATAACCGGTGCTTGACTCCCGTTAGCCACTTACACAGATAACGTGTGGAGTGATGGCCTAGAGGTAACGCGTTCGCCTAGGAAGCGAGAGAATCTGAGCGTGCTGGTTCTTCTTCTTCTTCGTTCGTGGGCTGCAACTCCCACGTTCACTCGTATGCACACGAGTGGGATTTTACGTGTATGACCGTTTTTACCCCGCCATGTAGGCAGCCATACTCCGTTTTCGGGGGTGTGCATGCTGGGTATGTTCTTGTTTCCATAACCCACCGAACGCTGACATGGATTACAGGATCTTTAACGTGCTTGCATATACACACGGAGGGGGTTCAGGCACTAGCAGGTCTGCACATATGTTGACCTGGGAGATCGTAAAAATCTCCACCCTTTACCCACCAGGTGCCGTCACCGTGATTCGAGCCCGGGACCCTCAGATTGACAGTCCAACGATTTAACCACTCGGCTATTGCGCCCGTCAGCGCGCTGGTTCGAATCACGGCTCAGCCGCCCATATTTCCCCCCCCCACCCCCCTCCACTAGACGCAGGAAAAAAAGAAAATGAAATAAAGGGTGACGCTGTAGTGTTGCGACGCGCTCTCCTGGGGAGAGCAGCCCGAATATCACACAGAGAAATCTGTTGTGATAAAAAGAGAAATAGAAATACAAATGCAAATACAACCCTTGACTGTGTGGCCCCAGTCTTCCCATTTGAGGCTATCTATAGATCACTCACTTCGCTGCAGCAGAGCAACGCAGACAGGCCAGGAAAAGCAGTGCCAGCAAGTCCCCGACAGCCGCCATCATCCCCTGTCCACACTGCGTCAGAACCTTCCGGGCGCGGATTGGCCTGATCAGTCATCTGCGCACCCACAGAGCCCAACCCACCCATCGCCAGGATGACTAGATGGTCCTCGTCGATCCCGACGGACGAACCACCACAAGATCACTCATCTTTGGGTAGGAGACGGGCCGGAGAAGAACAAAAACAAAAAAAAACAAAACTAAACAAAATAAACAAAAAACCACTCAACCCCCACCCACCCCCAAACAACAATCGCTAATCACTTTGCTACGACTGCTGCTCCCTCGGCTTCTTTCAGTATAAATAGTATCACCCCCAGCACCACCACCGCGACCATCACCAACATCACCATCACCACCATCATCACTACCATCACCACTACCATCACCACTACCATCACCATCACCATCACCACCACCACCGCGACCATCACCAACATCACCATCACCACCACCACCACCACCACTACCATCACCATCACCACCACCATCACCACTACCATCACCACTACCATCACCACCACCATCACCACCACCACCACCACCACCACCACCATCATCACCACTACCATCACCACCACCACCATCACCAGAAGTTTCCTCTTTTCTATCGCTGTCTGTTTTTTTCATGTTCCATTTCTTCTTCTTCTTGTTCTTCTTCTCCTCTTCCTCCTTCCTCTTACCTCCTCCTCCTCCTTCTTCTTCTTGTCACCTCTTTCATCTTACCTCTCCTGTCTTCCCCGAATCACCCCCCCCCCCCCCCCTTGCCTCCTATCGAACTTTGATACACAGCTGATTCATTTTGCATGTTTTTGTCTCCCTCCGGGCTTCATAACTGGGACACTTTTGTCATGTTGCTCTTTTCTTTGGTTCTCAGGGCAGGAGAAAGAGAGGACGGCCTAGGATGAACTGGTGGGAAACAGTGGAGAGATAACTTAGACATGTCGACAGACGATGGGGTGACACCAGCAAACAGTGGAGAAATACCTCAGACATGTCGACAGACGATGGGGTGACACCAGCAAACAGTGGAGAGATAACTTAGACATGTCGACAGACGATGGGGTGACACCAGCAAACAGTGGAGAAATACCTCAGACATGTCGACAGACGATGGGGTGACACCAGCAAACAGTGGAGAGATAACTTAGACATGTCAACAGACGATGGGGTGACACCAGCAAACAGTGGAGAAATACCTCAGACATGTCGACAGACGATGGGGTGACACCAGCAAACAGTGGAGAGAGACCTCAGACATGTCGACAGACGATGGGGTGACACCAGCAAACAGTGGAGAGAGACCTCAGACATGTCGACAGACGATGGGGTGACACCAGCAAACAGTGGAGAGAGACCTCAGACATGTCGACAGACGATGGGGTGACACCAGCAAACAGTGGAGAGAGACCTCAGACATGTCGACAGACGATGGGGTGACACCAACAAACAGTGGAGAGAGACCTCAGACATGTCGACAGACGATGGGGTGACACCAGCAAACAGTGGAGAGAGACCTCAGACATGTTGACAGACGATGGGGTAACACCAGCAAACAGTGGAGAGAGACCTCAGACATGTCGACAGACGATGGGGTGACACCAGCAAATAGTGGAGAGAGAGACCTCAGACATGTCGACAGACGATGGGGTGACACCAGCAAACAGTGGAGAGAGAGACCTCAGACATGTCGACAGACGATGGGGTGACACCAGCAAACAGTGGAGAGAGACCTCAGACATGTCGACAGACGATGGGGTGACACCAGCAAACAGTGGAGAGAGACCTCAGACATGTCGACAGACGATGGGGTGACACCAGCAAACAGTGGAGAGAGACCTCAGACATGTTGACAGACGATGGGGTGACACCAGCAAACTGGCTGATGACCGTGGACAATGACTGCCTCTTGCGTCCAACGACACGGAAGCTTCTGAGTCGAAAGTAAGTAAAGAGAAATGTGACTTCCCTTTGGTTTCTCGTTCGTTCATTCATTTATTCGTTCATTCATTCATTCATCCATCCATCCATCCATTCATTCATTCGATCCGGAAGCATCTAAGTCTAAAGTAAGTAAGAGAAATGTGAACTTCCCTTTGGTTTCTCGTTCATTCATTCATCCATCCATCCATTCATTCATTCGATCCGGAAGCATCTAAGTCTACAGTAAGTAAGAGAAATGTGAACTTCCCTTTGGTTTCTCGTTCATTCATTCATCCATCCATCCATTCATTCATTCGACCCAGAAGCATCTAAGTCTACAGTAAGTAAGAGAAATGTGAACTTCCCTTTGGTTTCTCGTTCATTCATTCATCCATCCATCCATTCATTCATTCGATCCGGAAGCATCTAAGTCTACAGTAAGTAAGAGAAATGTGAACTTCCCTTTGGTTTCTCGTTCATTCATTCATCCATCCATCCATCCATCCATTCATTCATTCGATCCGGAAGCATCTAAGTCTAAAGTAAGTAAGAGAAATGTGAACTTCCATTTGGTTTCTCGTTCATTCATTCATTCATTCATCCATCCATCCAACCATCTATTCATCCATTCATTCATTCGACCCAGAAGCATCTAAGTCTAACGTAAGTAAGAGAAATGTGAACTTCCATTTGGTCTATCGTTCATTCATTCATACATTCATTCATTCATCTGACCAGCAACCTTTTAAGTCTTAAGTAAGTAAGGGAAATGTAAACTTCCTTTTGGTTTCTCATTCAATCAGTTTATTCGTTCTATTTGTGTCCAGCTAAACCTTTCGATGTCTTTCCATTTCTGTGTTTTTTGATGGGCTTTTTGTTGTTGTTGTTGTTGTTGTTGTTGTCATTTTCATATGTAAGTGCATTTTCGTATGTGCTGCTATTTTGTTTTCTTGTTGTTGTTGCTGTTGCTGTTTTTTGTTGTTGTTTCTTTGGGTTTTGGTTTAATCGTTTTTACAATATTACGTAACTTGTGAAATGATTCTCAGGTTTAGTTTTTACAATATTATGTAACTTTGAAATGATGCTCAGGTTTAGTTTTTACAATATTATGTAACTTTGGAATGATGCTCAGGTTTGCTTCT
>NC_134888.1:1734055-1744055 GCF_041734735.1 Babylonia areolata | reverse complement strand
ACTCCAGAACAACACCCCCAAAGACACTCCCAGAAGGACACCCCCAAAGACACTCCCAGAAGTACACTCCCCAAAGACACTCCCAGAACAACACCCCCAGAGACACTCCCAGAAGGACACCCCCAAAGACACTCCAGAACAACACCCCCAAAGACACTCCCAGGAACAACACCCCCAAAGACACTCCCAGAAACAACACCCCCAAAGACCACTCCCAGAAGTACACTCCCAAAGACACTCCCAGAACAACACCCCCAAGAGACACTCCCAGAGACACTCCCAAAGAACCACTCCCAGGACACTCCCAAAGACACTCCCAGAAAGACACCCCCAAAGACACTCCCAGAAGGACACTCCCAAAGACACTCCCAGAACAACACCCCCAAAGACACTCCCAGAAAGACACCCCCAAAGACACTCCCAGAAAGACACTCCCAAAGACACTCCCAGAAAGACACCCCCAAAGACACTCCCAGAAAGACACTCCCAAAGACACTCCCAGAACGACATCCCCGAAGACACTCCCAGAAAGACACTCCCAGAAGGACACTCCCAGAAAGACACTCCCAAAGAACACTCCCAGGACACTCCCAAAGAACACCCCAGAAACACACTTTCAAGAACTCTCAGAAGTACACTCCCAGAAAAACACTCTCAAAGAACACTCCCAGAAAGACACTCCCAAAGAACACCCCAAAAGGACACTTTCAAGAACACTCCCAGAAGAACACCCCCAAAGAACACTCCCAGATCAGTCGCCGTGGCGAAGTGGTTAGCGTCGCGGACTGACGGCTGGGAGGACGCGGGTTCGAATCCCAGCCGAGGTGGGTTTTTCGGCCCGTGGCTGGCTCCTACCCAGAGTTGAGTGTGCTGTGGGCTTAAATGGGGAGACTGGGACCACACAGTCGAGTGTCATCCACTTCAAGGATGCGTCTTTGGTTGTGTTGCTCTAATTACCTGACCAACACTGCAAGTGTCTGTGTCTCTCGGGCCTGGTTAAAGCCGGGATATCATTATAACAGGAAGCGTAGAGTACAGCCTTGTCACGCAGTCCCAAACCAAACTGGACCTCCATAGCAACATCGTCATCGTCATCCTCATCCTCCTTCATCATCAACATAAACAAAACAGTCTCAAAGTCTGTGGCCTTTCATGCCCTGCGCTCATGGTGACCTCAGTTTCGATACCCCTCCACTTCTGTGCTTGGGGTGAGTCCTGTCAATGTCTTCAGTGTCGGCAGATTCATGGGGGGCTGTTGTTTGAGGGACGTGGCGGCGGTCTCCACTCTGGGAGGGACGCTCACTCAGTCTGACTCCGCGACTAAGCCATTATTGTTGTTAGTAGGGGGCTTAATAGGTGGTGTCTTAAGTACGTTAAATCAGAACAGGCACCACTGAACACCACCGAAGTGACTCAGCAGTAGTGCAGGGTCTCCTCTGGTGTGTGGCCTACTGGCCTACATGGTTCCCTGCGGACTGCCAACGCTGGAACTGTGACGGCCGAACCCGGGTGTGGCCGTGTATGGGGGAATCTAAATGAGCGGCGTGGGAGTAATGCCTCTGAAACGGTACAGATGATGGGGCAGCAAAAAAAAAAAAAGAAAAAAAAAAAAAAAGAAAAAAAAAAAAAAGAACGCTCCCAGAAGGACACTCCCAAAGAACACTCTGAGAAGGACACTTTCAAGAACTCCCCCAGAAGGAAACTCCCCCAAAAACAACAACAACAACAACAACAACCCACAACCCCCCAACCCCCCCCAAAAAAAACAACAAAAAACAACCCAACCCCGATCCCAGATGAACACTTTCAAGAACCCCCAGAAGAGCGCACTCCCAAAAAGGACACTCCCAGAAGGACACTTCCAAGAGCACTCCTCCCAGAACGACACTCCCTGACACACTCCCAAAAAAGAACACCTGCAAAAAACACCCCCAGAAGGTCATTCCCTGAGAACGACTCCCCGTGGCCCAATTCCATGTTGATTCGGGCGATGGGCCCGGTCCTCAAAGCGTTAATAATGATGACCTTTTTACGTGTGCTGCTCTTTGGAGTTTCGGGCCCCTCAAAGCGTTGGCATCGATCCGTGATGTGTTTGCACTTCGCAGTCACAGAGATGCTTCGCTTGTTGTCATGGACGGATGCACACAAAAGGCTTGCTCTGGGGGAGTTGGAGGAGGGTGTGTGTGTGGGGGCGGGGGAGGAGGTTGTTGCAGGTGGGGGGGGGGAGTAGTAGGAAGGTGGCCAAGAGAGTGAAGGGGTGGAGGAGTGAGGGGGAGGGGGGACTGAGGAGGAGGGGCTTTAATGGATTATACAGGGTTGCTTTCTCTTTTGTACTCGCTCTTGAATGGGGCGGGGGGGGGGGGGTCTCTGAAGCTATAACCGACGCTGCTGCTGCCAGAAAAAACAAACCAAACCAAACCAAACCACACCAACACACACACACACACACACACACACACAAATCACCCAGAGAAACACAACTCCATATAGTCTCCCGAGACTTAATAAACGATGCCTGCTACTAACTTTACTCTTTTTTTTTTTTTTTTTTTTTTTTAGATGGAGGGCGTGTTACGTTAGACGTTCTACTTCCGATCCTGCGTTCATTCTGTGCGTGTGTTCACTTGTGTTCAGGGTTCGAAACCCCAGTTACGGCATGGGGTTTAATCCCTGGGGAAACGTATTTCATCACTCCCAATTTCCCTCCCAACCTCCCGTGCCCCTCCCCCCCCCCTCCTCAGCCCCCCTCGCCCCCCCCCCCCCCCGACCCCCCATCCCCCGGCGTGAATTGGGTAGCGGAAGGAGAGAGAACTGGGCCTGATCCTTTATACGCCAGTCGAGCCCTAGTCACAATGGATAATTGTATTTGTATTTGTATTTCTTTTTATCACAACAGATTTCTCTGTGTGAAATTCAGGGCTGCTCTCCCCTGGGAGAGCGCGTCGCTTCACTACAGCGCCACCCATTAAAAAAAATTTATTTTTTTCCTGCGTGCAGTTTTATTTGTTTTTCCTAACGAAGCGGATTTTTCTACAGAATTTTGCCAGGAACAACCCTTTTGTTGCCGTAGGTTCTTTTACGTGCGCTAAGTGCATGCTAGCACACGGGACCTCGGTTTATCGTCTCATCCGAATGACTAGCGTTCAGACCATCACTCAAGGTCTAGTGGAGGGGAGGAAAATATCAACGGCTGAGCCGTGATTCGAACCAGCGCGCTCAGATTCTTTCGCTTCCTATGCGGACGCGTTACCTCTAGGCCATCACTCCACCTATGCATATGCATAAATTCGCTGTCTCGATGGCTGTAAAAGAGCGATGGGACGTTTGACCTTTAGCTAACATTCTCTTTAAGCTTGGATCGATTTCTTCTTCTTCTGTTTTCGTGGGCTGCAACTCCCACGTTCACTCGTACGTACACGAGAGGGCTTTCGCGTGTATCAGCGTTTTAACCCCGCCATGTAGGCAGCCATACTCCATTTTCGCGGGTGTGTATGCTGGGTATGTTCTTGTTTCCATAACCCACCGAACGCTGACATTGATTACAGGGATCTTTAACGTGCGTGTTTGATCATCTGCTTGTCGTGTACACACTAAGGGGAGTTCAGGCACTGAGCAGGTCTGCACATAATTATGTTGACCTGGGAGATCGGAAAAAAAAATCTCCGCCCTTTACCCACCAGGCGCCGTTACCCGTGATTTGAACCCGGGACCCTCTGATTGAAAGTCCAGCGCTTTAACCATTCGGCTGTCGGGTGGACAGTAACGGAGGGTCGCTCTGTCTTTCGTTGTTCCCTTTTTTCTTTCTATTTTTTTTTCTTTTTTCCTTTTTTCCTTGTTGTTCAGCATTGTTTTCACTGAGATAACGGCATGAGTTACCGTTCAGAAGGGGTACATAACAGCACCCACACACAGGAACAAAATATTCTACACACATATGTAAATTACCATGTGAACTTTTTTTTTGGGCGGGAGGGGGTGGGGGGCGGGGGAGGGTGAGGGGGGAGGGGTAAGGGGTCGGGGCTGGAGGTGGGGGTGTGAGCTTGGAGAACATGGACACATTACACACCCCTTCCCCCTTCACACCACTGTCCACACACACACACACACCCCACACACAGGCAAACTTGTCGTACGCATGGACAAATACGCAGAGACACACAGACATACAGACATACATATACAGACACACAGACACACGCAGGCACGAACACACACACACACACACACACACACACACAAATACAGCCACACACAAACACACAGACACACACACACAGACACACACACACACAGCCACACACACAGCCACACACAAACACAAACACACAGACACAGACACGCACACACACACACACACACACACAGACACAGACATACATACATGCATACATGTATGATATATTGTATTTAATTGCGTAAGTTTACAGTTGGGCCAACAGCAGCTTGAGAGCTACATTATCAATGGTTTCTCCAATGCAGTTGGAAATCATTTTCAGCTTAGTCTTTTGTGAAGGACTGTGACTCTCAAACCAGGAGGCAAACTTGCACTGGCTCTTAGTGCCGCAGCCTTGGGGGGAGGAGGGGGTGCGGGGGGAGAGGGGAGGCGGAGTGGGTGGGTGGGTGGGGGGGGGGGTGGGTAGCTGGCCTTAGGGAACCATCCCCAACGCCGACTGTCCTAAAAACCCTCTTGGCCGAGAGAGTGGGGGATGTATGTAATTGGGGCAAGACACTCTCCACTTTTATCAACTCCTAGCCCAGATAGTCAGGTCAGGACAGCAGTTACCTCCTCTGCTGTTCTGATGGACATAGTCGGACACGACTGACTGTCATACGTATCATACATTGCTTATATCATGTTCTCCAAGCGCCTGACATGAGACAATAGATACACGAAAGTGCATTATACCACACGAGACCACATGAGGACATAGAAGCGAAAACCAAAATCTATATACACACCAATGCAATACTACAAATTTTGCAGATAAGAAGAATCGCTGAAACTAGGCACAAAATATGCCCTACACACGCACTCACGCGCGAAAACACCAACCAGCAAGAACACACACACACACGCACACACGAACACACACAACACACACAACACACACACTCACACAAACGCACGCACAGGCACACACACGCGCACACACACGCACGCACACACACACACGCACGCGCGCGCGCACACACACACACACACTCACCCACCCAGGTGAAACAAAGACAGACAGACAAACAGAGATAGGGATTCACACACACACACACACACACACACACACACACACACACACACACACACAGAAAGAAAGAAAGAAACAGAAAAACAGAGACAGAGAAAGAGACAGACAGACAGACAGAAAAAAAGAGAGAAAGAGAAACAGAGACACAGAGAGACAGAGAGAGAGAGAGAGAGAGAGACAGAGACAGAGAGAAAGAAAGAAAAGAAAGAGAGAAACAGAGACACAGAGAGACATAGAGAGACAGAGAGAGAGAGAGAGAGAGAGAGAGACAGACAGACAGACAGACAGACAGAAAGAAACAAAAGAGAGAGAGAGACAGAGAGACAGAGACAGACATAGAGAGACAGAGAGAAACACGAAAACTACATTAACAGAGATTACACAGAAGCCACACGCGGACAGCACGCACTGTGCAGCTTTCTGACGTGGTTTCCGGTACGCCATATTGGATAGGGGAGACTACTACTGGAGTAGCTTTTCGCTTTTCTCGCAGCTGTCTTATTTCGGAATGACGACACTAAAAGCATTCCGTTCACACACACACACACACACACACACACACACACACACACACACACACACACACACAGATACAGACAGAGACAGAGACAGAGACAGACAAACAGAGAGAGACAGAGGCGGGGGCGTAGGGAGGGAGGCTAGAGGGGGGCGGCTTACAGAGGTGGATAGAGAGCAGAAGTTGGGTACTTATTGTATTGTATTGCATTGCATTGTATTGTATAAAATTGTATTGTATCATATCACGTTGGATTGTATTGCGTTGCTCTGCATTGTAAAGCATTGCGTTGCATTGCATTGTATTGTATAAAATCGTATGGTATTGTATCACGTTGCATTATATTGTATTTTATTTGTATAACACTTCAATGGGGAAAAAAATGAATAGGAAACTCACCTTTGTGTAAAATGAAAACCAACACAATAATACTTCATTATCAGAAAACACGATTCGATAAAAGTATTAACCCTCGAATGAAGAGCTTGCAACACTTCAGAAAGATTTGATTTGATATTTAATATGGATACTAACAGTTTCAGTTTCAGTTTCAGTAGCTCAAGGAGGCGTCACTGCGTTCGGACAAATCCATATACGCTACACCACATCTGCCAAGCAGATGCCTGACCAGCAGCGTAACCCAACTTGCTTTGTCAGGCCTTGAGAAAAAAAAACACCAACAACAAAAAACAACTAAATAATAATAATATAATTAAAAAATAAAAATAAAATAAAATAAATAAATAGATAATCTATGATCTGCACAGTGATTACTGGTAGACTGTGTCCATTGCTGATGAATACAGCAACAATGCAGGAACACCTCTGCCGATCGTTGACGGCAATGAATAGAGCACATACTCCTTTTTTTGTTTTATTACCAAAGTCAATGATTGGACTGGATCACAACTAATATTGGCTGATGATTTCAAATTGTATAAGGAGCACACTAACAGAAACGGTAAACGACCATGCCTACCAATTATTTATGAAACGCTTTCAAAGCGCTCCGAAAATCTTGAGTGTCATGAACATGACAGATAACAAGATAAACACACTCAAATGAATGAATGAATAAATGGAAAAACGAAGAAGAAGAAGAAGAAGAAGAAGAAGAAGAAGAAGAAGAAGAAGAAGAAGAAGAAGAAGAAGAAGAAGAAGAAGAAGAAGAAGATTGACTGATTATTAATCATGCCAGAAACTCTGTAAGAGTGTAGTTCTGAGAATAGTTGCCTACTTGGGTGGGCATGTCTATTATAGCACAGAACATCATCTTTCTCTTTCTGTCCTCTTTTCTTCTCTTCTTCTTCTCCTTTTTTTTTCCTTCCTTGATAACAGCCTTAATATCATACTGACCCTTTCATTACAGAACCGCAGAACCAATAGCCTTGATATTAACCCTCTTCATTCCAGAACTGATGTGGGCAACGTCAGCAATTTTTAAAGCCATCAGTGTTTCTTGTCACGTGTTGTTGAGCTCATTGGCTCAAACAGCGTGGGTTCCTTGGCCTGTCTAGCCTCCGTTAGCATCAGAGAGTGCAGATGAACTCGTGTTGAACTGAGATGCCAGTATGGAAGAGAGAGAGAGAGAGAGAGAGAGAGAGAGAGAGAGAGAGAGAGAGAGAGAGAGAGAGAGAGAGAGAGATGGATAGAGCGATTGAGATCGTTGTATGAGAGAGAGTGAGAAAGAGAGAGAGAGAGAGAGAGAGAGATTAAAAAAAATTATTACTCAAGGATAAAGATTTTAGGCATTGCCTAGTCTTCCAATCTGTCCTTGTGAGTGAGAGAGAGAGAGAGAGAGAGAGAGAGAGAGAGAGAGAGAGAGAGAGACAGAGACAGAGAGAAAGAGACAGACAGACAGAGAGAGACAGGAGGGACAGTACAGGGACAGAGAAAGGGAGAGGGGGGTATGAAGCGATTGAGACCGTTGTATGAGAGAGAGAGAGAGAGAGAGAGAGAGAGAGAGAGAGAGAGAGAGAGAGAGGTTGCTTTTTTCAGTTAAGAATATCAGAAATTATAGTCATTGCATGACAAACTCGTTTTGAAGACGAGCAGGTCACACTCCAACATATTCCAGTCAGGAAGCGTCACAACCACGTTTCGGTCACTGACAAAACTCGCTTTGAAGACGACCAGCTCATAATTATGACGACATAATTCAGTTAGGAATGGTCCCAACCTCATTATGGTCACTGATAAACTCGTTTTGAAGAGGACGAGCTTTAGGAAACGTCTAACCGTCATTATGGTCATGACAAACTGGTTTAAATTATTTTAAAATTGTTATTATTATTTGTTTTTTAAAGATGATCTCATTCTGTTCAATATGTATTGGTAAGGAAACATCACAGCCTCATTATGATCACTGATGAAGTCGTTTTGAAGAAGACGATCTTATTTTAAAACATGGATCGGTAAGGAAAGGTCACAGCCTCATTATGATCACTGATGAAGTCGTTTTGAAGAAGACGATCTTATTTTAAAACATGGATCGGTAAGGAAAGGTCACAGCCTCATTATGATCACTGATGAAATCGTTTTGAAGAAGACGATCTTATTTTAAAGCATGAATCGGTAAGGAAACGTCACAGCCTCATTATGATGACTGATGGAATCGTTTTGAAGAAGATGATCTTATTTTAAAGCATGGATCGGAAAGGAAAGGTCACAGCCTCATTATGATCACTGATGAAGTCGTTTTGAAGAAGACGATCTTATTTTAAAGCATGGATCGGTAAGGAAACGTCACAGCCTCATTATGATCACTGATGAAGTCGTTTTGAAGAAGACGATCTTATTTTAAAGCATGGATCGGAAAGGAAAGGTCACAGCCCCATTCTGATCACTGATGAAGTCGTTTTGAAGAAGACGATCTTATTTTAAAGCATGGATCGAAAAACGAAACGTCACAGCCTCATTTTGGTAACGAAACGTCACAGCCTCATTTTGGTCACGATGAACTCGTTTTGAAGACGACTAGTTCATAACTATTTGTATTTCTTTTTATCACAACAGATTTCTCTGTGTGAAATTCAGGCTGCTCTACCCAGGGAGAGCGCTTTGCTATACTACAGCGCCACCCATTTTTTTCTGTTTTCCTGCGTGCAGTTTTATTTGTTTTTCCTATCGAAGGGGATTTTTTTTCTACAGAATTTTGCCAGGAACAACCCGTTTGTTGCCGCGGGTTCTTTTACGTGCGCTAAGTGCATGCTGCACACGGAACCTCGGTTTATCGTCTCATCTGAATGACTAGCGTCCAGACCACCACTAGCAGAGGGGGAGAAAATATCGGCGGCTGAGCCGTGATTCGAACCAGAGCGCTCAGATTTTCTCGCTTCCTAGGCGGACAAAATACTTCAAAAAGGAAACAGGCAAACCTCATTACGGTCAATAATGAACTCGTTTTGAAGAAGACGAGCTCATACTACAATATATTTCAGTAAGGAAAGGTCGCAACTTTATTACGGTCACTGATCAACTCGTTTTGAAGGTGACGATCTCATTAAAAAAAAAAAAAAAAAAAAAAAAAAAAAAAAAAAAATCAGAAATGACACATCGCAGCCTCTTTATGGTAACTGACAAACTCGTTTTGAAGAAGATGAACTCATATCACAAACTTTCACAGAGAACTGGAGATTCATAAGAGGGTGGGGGTGGGGGTGGGGGGGGGGAGAAGAAGAAGGAGTGAGTTGCTGGGGTTGGGGTGTGTGGGGGGGGATAGGGCGGGGGGTGGCGTGAGGGAGATGGGGGTTGAAAGTGAAGGGAGACGGGTGATGAGAGGGCAGGGACAAAAAAAAAGGTTTGTAATTGTCCAGCGCTGTCGTGCATTTCGGCTCACGCCACTTTCTCATTCTTCTTTTTCTTCTTCTTCGTCTCCTTCTTCTTCCTCCTCCCCCCTTCTTGTTCTTGTTCTTCTCCCTCCTCCTTCTTCTTCTCCCCCCCCCTTCTTCTTCTTGTTCTTCTCTTCCTCCTCCTCCTTCTCCCCCCCTCCTCCTCCTCCTCCTTCTTCTCCTCCTTCTTCTTCTCCTCCTTCTTCTTCCTCTTCTTCTTCTTGTTCTTCTCTTCCTCCTCCTTCTCCTCCTCCTTCTCCCCCCCCCTCCTCCTCCTTTTCCTCCTCCTTCTTCTCCTTCTTCTTCTTCTCCGCCTCCTTCTTCTTCAAAGTACTCTGTGTGTGTGTGTGTGTGTGTGTGTGTGTGTGTGTGTGTGTGTGTGTGTGTGTGCGCGCGCGTGCGTCTGTGAG
>NC_134888.1:1706555-1709055 GCF_041734735.1 Babylonia areolata | reverse complement strand
ACATTCAGGGTGAAAACAAGGGGATTTTCTTGGTGCTTTTGTCTTGACGTGATAATCATACTCTTTGTTTTTTGGGGATGAAGTGTCATACAGTTGGATTTGCACCATTTAGAAACATCATTTAAGCCCGTTTGAAGAGAATTCTGAACTGAGGCAACGCTGACAGCACTGGAATGAAGGGAAGTGTCATCTGCAAAAAGGTCACACGAGATTCTGGAGTCTGATAAAGACAAAGGAAGATCATTGATAAATATGCAGAATAGAAGCGGCCCTAAAACTGATCCTTGAGGAACTCCACTTTTTATTGGGAGAGAGAGGGAGAGGGAGGGTAGGGAGAGAGAGGGAGAGGGAATGTAGGGAGAGGGAAGGTAGGGAGAGGGAGAGTAGAGAGAGGGAGAGTAGGAGAGGGAGGGTAGGGAGAGGGTAGGGAGAGGGAGGGTAGAGAGAGGGAGAGTAGGAGAGGGAGGGTAGGGAGAGGGTAGGGAGAGGGAGGGTAGAGAGAGGGAGAGTAGGAGAGGGAGGGTAGGGAGAGGGAGAGAGAGAGAGGGAGGATAGGGAGAGGGAGGGTAGGGAGAGGGAGAGTAGGAGAGGGAGAGGGAGGGTAGGGAGGGGGAGGGTAGGGAGAGGGAGAGAGAGAGGTAGGGTAGGGAGAGGGTAGGGAGAGGGAGAGGGAGAGGTAGGGTAGGGAGAGGGTAGGGAGAGGGAGAGTAGGAGAGGGAGAGGGAGGGTAGGGAGAGGGAGGGTAGGGAGAGGGAGGGTAGGGAGAGGGAGAGAGAGAGAGGATAGGGAGAGGGAGGGTAGGGAGAGGGAGGGTAGGGAGGGGGAGGGTAGGAGAGGGAGAGGGAGGGTAGGGAGAGGGAGGGTAGGGAGAGGGAGGGTAGGGAGAGGGAGAGAGAGAGAGGGAGGATAGGGAGAGGGAGGGTAGGGAGAGGGAGGGTAGGGAGAGGGAGGGGAGGAGAGGGAGAGGGAGGGTAGGGAGGGGGAGGGTAGGGAGAGGGAGAGAGAGAGGTAGGGTAGGGAGAGGGTAGGGAGAGGGAGAGGTAGGGTAGGGAGAGGGTAGGAGAGGGAGAGGTAGGGTAGGGAGAGGGTAGGGAGAGGGAGGATAGGGAGAGGGAGGGTAGGGAGAGGGAGAGTAGGAGAGGGAGGGTAGGGAGAGGGAGAGGGAGGGTAGGGAGAGGGAGAGAGAGAGGTAGGGTAGGGAGAGGGTAGGGAGAGGGAGAGGGAGGATAGGGAGAGGGAGGGTATGGAGAGCAGTAGGGTTGGGAGGGTTTGGGGAAGTGAAACTCCACATTTTTTTGTAAATTGCGTGCTTTGGTTTCTTGGCATTTGAAATCGTATCCTCGCTTTTTCATTTTTTTTTTTTTTTTGTCATTCATTCCTCTTTTCTTTTTCTTCTTCCTTCTTTTGTTTCTTTCCTCCATCCTTCGTTAATTTTGAAATCGTTTTTTTTTTCTTTTTTTTTCCCGTCCTGATCTGCGGAGAACATTAATGGATCAGCGGTTGTCAAGAAACTCACGGTTCATGTGTCGTATTTCCGGATCATTACCGTTCCTTCGGCATTCACTTCCGGTCACGTGCTAGTTGTGACGTCAAGTTGAGAAATTTCACAAGTTTCATTTAAAGAATAGATAGATGGATAGATATAAATATATATAATAAAATAAAGTTTCATGTTTACCTCCAGCTCGCGCATTGCGAACATATTTTCTCGATGATTTCATTCTTGATTTGAAACCCATGTTGGCGATGGATCTTCCTCGTGATAATGCACCAGCTAGCATCGTTCAGCCAAAGGAATGGGGAAAATATGCTCAAAAGTGGCCTACACTCACGCAAGCACGTACGTATGTACTCAGGTACACGTACGCTCGTACGCGCGCGCGCGGGCGCACACGTACACACACACACACACACACACACACACACACACACACACATGAATACGCACGAACACACAAATAAACACACACACACACACACACACCCACACACACACACGCACGCATGCACGCACGCGCGTGCGCGCGCACACACACACACACACAAACAAACACACACACACACACACACACACACACACACACAAACAAACACGCACACACACACACACACACACACACACACACACACACACACACACACAAAGGCAGAGAGAGAGAGAGAGAAACAGAGAGAAAGAGATGGACAGAGACAACGATAAACACAGTGACAGAGAGAAACAGAGAGCGCGAAAGTGGGATAGAGAGAGAGACAAAGAGAGAGACAAAGAGAGAGACAGAGATAGTGAAGGGAACGAACACGCTTTCTCGAAATCCCATATCTTTTAGATAAACGACCACGCTTTCTCGAAATCCCACAGATTTAGGTAAACAACAACGCTTTCTCGAAATCCCACACCTTTAGGTAAACGACTAAGCTTTCTCAAAATCCCACACCTTCAGGTAAACGACCACCACGCTTTCTCCTAATCTCACACCTTTAGGTAAACCACCACGCTTTC
>NC_134888.1:1699055-1701555 GCF_041734735.1 Babylonia areolata | reverse complement strand
AACAAGACAGGGAGTCTTCATGAGGTGACAGCACGGAACATGTCATTTCCTTGGGTCAGTCAGGTCTCTTCCCCCATTTCCGATGTTTGATCTGAATACATTACACACCCACGCTTTCTCTCTGTGTGTCTCTTTGTCTCTCTGTCTCTTTGTCTCTCTGTCTCTTTGTCTCTCTTTCCGATGTTTAATCTGAATACATTACACACCCACGCTTTCTCTCTCTGTCTCTCTCTCTCTGTCCCCCCCCCTCTCTCTGTTTTCCTCTCTCTCTCTGTCTTCCTCCCTCTCTCTCTCTCTCTCTCTGTCTTCCCTCCTTTCTTTCTCTCTCTGTCTCTCTCTCTGTCTTCCTTTATCCCTTTCTCTCTCTTTGTGTCTTCCCCTCTCTCTCTCTCTGTGTGTCTCCCCCCCTCTCTCTCTGTCTCCCCCCTTTCTCTCTCTCTCTCTGTCTTTGTTTCATTATCTATCTAGCCATTTATCTCTCTCTCTATTTTTCTGTCTTCTAAGGTCCGGATGAAGAACCCCCCCCCCCCGCCCCCCCAAAATAGCAGTGTGTGATGAGTCTATTACCATCAGATTTGGGTTTTTTATTTCCCATTTTTCAGGTCATGAAATTCCTTGCCTTCATTGAGGAGACTGCCCAACAAGACAGGGAGTCTTCAGGAGGTGGCAGCACGGAACATGTCATTTCCTTGGGTCAGTCAGGTCTCTTCCCCCATTTCCGATGTTTAATCTGAATACATTACACACACATGCTTTCTCTCTCTGTCTCTTTGTCTCTCTGTCTCTCTGTCTCTTTGTCTCTCTCTCTCTCTTTGTCTCTTTGTCTTCCCCCTTTCTTTCTCTCTGTCTCTGTCTTTCTCCCTTTCCCACTCTCTCTCACTGTGTCTCCCCCTTTTCTCTCTCTGTCTCTCTCTTTCTCTCTGTCTCCCTCTCTCTCTCTCTCTCTGTTTCCCTCCCTCTCTCTGTCTTTATCCCTTTCCCACTCTCTCTCTCTCTCTGTCTTCCTCCCTTTCCCACTCTCTCTCTCTCTCTCTGTCTTCCTCCCTTTCCCACTCTCTCTCTCTCTCTCTCTCTGTCTTCCTCCCTTTCCCACTCTCTCTCTCTCTCTGTGTCTTTATCCCTTTCCCACTCTCTCTCTCTCTCTCTCTGTCTTCCTCCCTTTCTCTCTCTCTTTATCTTCCCCCTTTCTCTCTCTCTCTCTCTTTCCCCCTTTATCTCTCTGTCTGTCAGTCTCTCTCTGTGTCTTCCTCTCTCTCTCTTTGTCTTCCCCCTTTCTCTCTCTGTCTGCCTTTCCCCCTTTTTCTCTCTCTGTCTTCCACCCTTACTCCCTCTCTCTGTGTGTTTGTCTCTATCTATCTAGCTGTTTATCTCTCTCTCTCTCTCTCTCTCTCTCTCTCTCTCTCTCTCTCTCTCTCTCTCTCTCTCTCCTGTGTCTCACTGAGGACAATGATGATTCCATGGTTTATAATGTTGTTTTGTTATAATGATGGCATTTGTATTTAAAAAAAAAATTCTTTTCTTTCTCTCTCTCCCCCCCCCTCCTCATTCCCCCACCCTCTCTGTGTCTTTGTTTGTCTCTCTATCTATCTAGCTGTTTATCTCTCTCTATTTTTCTGTCTTTGTCTATCCGTCCGTCTGTGTGTCTGTGTGTCTCTCTCTGTCTCTCTATCCCTCTCTCTCTCTCTCTCTCTTCCCCCCTTTCTCTCTCTGTCTCTCTCTGTCTGTCTCTCTGTCTGTCTCTCTGTCTCTCTATGTCTGTCTCTCTGTCTCTCTCTGTCTGTCTCTCTTTTGTTGTTGTTGTCGACTCGCCATCCCCAGCAGATCGCCATTACATTCCGGAAACGGTCTGATTCACATCTGTCATTAACTTCAGCATCGATCTTCTTTGTGCGAAATGAATGAATGAGTAAATAGAGAAACAAATGGAGAAATGAGTGAATAAATAGACAGAGAAACGAGCACATGGATAAATCGATGAATAAATAAATAAATAGACGAATAAATAGATGAAAAAACAAACAAATGAATGAATGAATGAATGAAGAGGGAAATAAATGAATAGATTGATGAATGAGTAAATCAGTAAAGAAAGAAAGAAACACAATGGATTAAGAAATAAAGAAGTAGTTTCAGTTTTCAGTTTCAGTAGCTCAAGGAGGCGTCACTGCGTTCGGGCAAATCCATATACGCTACACCACATCTGCCAAGCAGATGCCTGACCAGCAGCGTAACCCAACGCGCTTAGTCAGGCCTTGAAAAATAAAAGAAAAAAAAAGAAAAAAGAAGTAGACAAACAAATAGATAAGTAAATAGATAAATGAAGAAATAAATAAATAAATAAACCAAATGAGTGGATAGAGAAATTAATAAACGAATAGATTAAGAAATATGTATAAGAATAGAGAAAATAGATAATAATGAATAAGCAAATAGATATAGATGAATACATGAATAGATTAAGAAATATGTATAAGAATAGAGAAAATAGATATAAATGAAT
>NC_134888.1:1671555-1674055 GCF_041734735.1 Babylonia areolata | reverse complement strand
GGAGCGTCTTCAAAGACCAGAAACCTCTTCTATTTCTTTTAATGAAACTGGAAGGTACTTTATTCCCAGACGTCGCACAGGGTAACACGTTTACATTTTGGACGTTTCTGGAACTAGACCAGTTACCTACTTACGTTCTTATTGTAGTGTTTGGTTTTGATTTGAGTGATCAGATATATCTTGATTATTTGGGTAAAAAGATGCTAAATGACGGTGATGAGACGATACGAGAACGAGGCTGAGCAGAATATACACAAGCTGAGCGTCTTGGCTGGCTGTTGTTTGCCATGCTGTATGATTTTGAGAGGATGTATATACACATGCGAAGAATAGACAGACAGTACTTTTTTATGGTGGTGGGGAGGGTGTGTGTGTGTTGGAGGGGGGTGGGGGGCGGGGGAGGGGGGCCGGGGGGGGGGGGAGGAGTGGGGGATCTCCGACATCTTTCCCCCCACATTTTTTCCCTCTCTCTTTCCCTCTTTCTTTTTCTTTTCTTTCTTCCCTTTTTATTTCTCTCTTTTGTGTGTGTGTGTGTGTGTGTGTGTGTGTGTGCCCACCATCCATCTCACCACTTTCTCCCAGTTCAAATTCATGTTGACCTTACATGTTGACCTCTCGTGTTGACCTTTCATGTTTACCTTTCGTGTTGACCTTTCATGTTCGCGTTTCATGTTGACCTTTCGCGTTGACCTTGCATGTTTGTTTCATGTTGACCTTTTATGCTGACCTTTCATGTTGACCTTTCATGAGGCCCTTTCATGTTGACCTTTTGACGGGTGCAACAGCTAAGTGATTAAAACGTTGGACTTTCTATCTGAGGGTCCCGGGTTCGAATCTCGGTAACGGCGCCTGGTGGGTAAATAGTGGAGATTTTTCCGAACTCCCAGGTCAACATATGTGCAGACCTGATAGTGCCTGAACCCCCTTCGTGTGTATACGGCAAGCAGAAGATCAAATACTCGCGTTAACTCTTTCCATACGAACGGCGAAAGAGACGACGTTAACAGCGTTTCACCCCAATTACCATCATCAAAATATTGCAAGCGGAAGGCTCTTATACTGAAGACGTGAATGTTGACAAAGAATACCACAATTCTGACGACGGAAGCTAAAGGTTGGGTCATTCAGACACCCACTGGACATCCGAGGGGTCTGTGTAGACGAGAAGAGAGGACTGGCCGTACTGAGTGAGTTAAAAGATCCTGTGAATCTATGTCAGCGTCCGGTGGGTTATGGAAAACAAAACAAAAAACAACCACACACCAGTATACACAGCCCCGAAAGCGGAGTATGGCAGCCTACACGGTAGGGTTAAAAAACGGTCATACACGTAAAAGCCCACTCGTGTACATACGAGTGAATGTCGGAGTTGCAGCTCACGAAAGAAGAAGAAGAAGAAGAATTTTGACCTTTCATGTTTACCTCTCATGATTACCATTGATGTTTTACCTTTCATGTCTACCTTTCAAACTCCAATTTCGCTCTCCCTCCCTCCCTCCCCCCCCCCCCCCACCCACCCACCCACCTTAACCCTTTACTTCCTTCCTTTCATTTTGATCGTATCTTCAAGCACAGCAATATGTGTCTTGAGGCGGACGTTTTAAGTGTGTTCAATGACTGTATACATTTGGCAGGGTGGTTTGCTCTTTCTTTCGTTTTTGACTCACTTGTGTAAACAAAGTGAGTCTATGTTTTAACCCGGTGTTCGGTTGTCTCTCTCTCTCTCTCTCTAGTGTGTGTGTGCGTGCGTGCGTGCGTGCGTGCGTGTGTGTGTGTGTGTGTGTGTCCGTGGTAAACTTAAACATTGACATTTCCTCTGCAAATACTTTGTCAGTTGAAACCAAATTAGGCATAAAAATAGGAAAAATTCAGTTCTTTCCAGTCATCTTGTTTAAAACAATATTGCACCTCTGGGATGGGCACAAAAAAAAAAGAAAAAAGAAAAAAAAGAAGCCTAATTATATGCAAACTGCATTTACTGTCATATTTATATTTTTTGTATTCTCTAAACTTGGCACTTTGATCTGATATTCTGACACAATAACAAGAGCAGTCATTATTATCATTTTTTGTTCAAACAGGAACTTCTTTTGCTAAGCATGGAAGTCTTATTTATTTTGCAAACGTTTTGGTGCAGATAGTAAAAAAGGGAAATTTTACTCTGTAATTAATGCTAGGGGACTTAATTTGCCACAAGTGAGACTACTACACATCTCCTACAAGGACCACAAGACCAATGACTATGTGCGGAACCTGGTCAGCAACCTTGTTGGGCCCCAAGAACCACTGCTGGCGACTGTCAAACGACGGAAGATGGCATGGTTTAGTCACGTCATACGACATAACACCCTCTCCAAAACCATCCTGCAAGGGACTGTAGAGGGAGGGCGCAGACGGGGGCGGCAGAGAAAGAGCTGGTCCGACAGCGTCAAGGAATGGACCAAAATGACGATGCCAGATCTCCTCACGAGAGATGCCAACAGAACGGCGTGGCGAGCTA
>NC_134888.1:1646555-1654055 GCF_041734735.1 Babylonia areolata | reverse complement strand
GTGTGTGTGTGTGTGTCTGTCTGTTAGCCCAGTAAACTGGATGTTTTAACAGCTGCTTCATCAGAAATCTAATTTTGACGTATGATCTTTGAATACTTATATTTTATTATTTCATTTCCAGTCTGGAAACATGTACAAAAAATATGTCGACATTTTTTATGGTAATTTGTGCTAGTGCTAACAAGAAATGCCAGACACGCAGACAGACAGACAGACGACTTTTCATCATCATCATCATCACCATCATCACCCTCATCATCTTGTTATCGAAAATGAACTAAATCAAAGATTATCCAATGACCCCAGAAACACGCAGCAAAACGAAATACAGGGAAAGAAAAACAAAAACAAAAACCCACAACCAAACAAACAAACACAACTTTTGCAAAAGCAGATGGCATGATTGATACTGATGCCTATAAGCAGGGACACACACACACACACACACACACACACACCCGAAAACGGAGTATGGCTGCCTACATGGCAGGGTAAAAAACAACAAAAAAACCAAAAACAAAAACGGTCATACACGTAAAAGTCTACTCGTGTACATACGAGTGAACGTGGGAGTTGAGGCCTAGCCCACGAACACAAGAAGAAGAAGATACAAAAGCATTTAAAAATACCCTTAGGGGAGGCAGACGGCATGATTAATACCGATGCCTCTAAACAGGGACACACACACACACACACACACACACACAGAGAGAATTACAGAGAATAAGATGGAATATGATAGAGAGAATTCAAGAGCTCTTATTTGCATTTGACTTTTTTGTGTCTTTTCAACGAATGTTGACAGTAATCTGAAATACGTGATTTTGCTATTAAAAACTGTTGAAAGAAAAGAAAGAAAAAAAAAGAAAGAAAAATCATGGGGATTATCATTTAAGCCTATTAACTCCCGTTCTGATATTTTGTTATTTGTTTTGTTTATTGTCTTTAGTATGCCCTCCTCCTCTTCCTTCTCTTCCTTCTCCTCCTCTTCTTCTCCTCCTCCTCCTCTTCTTCTTCCTCCTCCTCTTTCTTCTTCTCGTCCTCCTCCTCTTCTTCTTCCTCCTTGTCCTCTTCCTCCTCCTCCATCTCCTCCTCCTCCTCTTCCTCCTCCTTTTCCTCCTCTTCCTCCTCCACCTCCTTTTTCTTCTTTTCCTCCTCCTCCTCCTTTACAATAGATGAAGGTCATTATGTCTGATCAAAGTGTGTCTTTGAAGTAGTTCAGCCAAACAGAGCCTGTTTTAAGCCCATAGTGATTTTTTCTTCTTCTTCGTTTTCTTCTACTCTTCCTTCCTTTTTGGGTCTTTTTCATCCTCTTTATGTCAGCGTTTCTCTGCTTCTAAGTTCTTGTTCGCTTCGTTTCTTCCTGTATTCTTTTTCTTTCTTTCTTTCTTTCACTCTTTCTTTTTCCTTATTCCCCCTTTTTTCTTTTTTCCCTTTTCCGGGGTTTTTTTTTTTTAAATTTTTTTTAAAAGGACAGAAAGAGAGAAGGGGTTAAAAAGGGGGGTGATTAAAGAAAGAAAAAGAAAAGAAAAAAAAATTTTTGGAAAAAAGGGGGGTTTGTAAGAAGTTTTTTTTTAAAAAGGGGGGGAAAAAAATTTTTAATTTTAAGTTTTTTGGAAGAAAAAAGGGGGGTTTTTATGGGTGTTTTGGGGAAAGAAAAAAAAGAAAAATTTATTGGAAAAAAAGAAAGGGTTATGAAAAAAGAAGTGGGGTTTTGGAAAGATAAGAAAAGAATTTAAAAAAAATTTTTTTTTAGGAGGGGGGGGTTGGGAAAAAGGGGGGGGGGGGGAAGTAAAAAAAAAATTTTTTAGAGGAAAAGGGGCGGGGGGAGGGGGAAAAAAGGGGGGGTTTTTAAAAAAGGAAGGGCCCCTTTGGGTGGAAAAGGGCCATTTTTTTTCTCGGGGGGATAAAAACCCCAAGTTGAAGGGGGGAAGGGGAGTTGGTTTTTGGGGGGTAGGGGGAAGGGGGAAAAAAAAAGGAAAGTTTTGGGGGAAAAGGGGTTTTGGGAAAAAGGGGGGGTTTGGAAAAAGGGGTTTGACTTGGGGAGGGAGAGGAAAAAAATTTTTTTTCCCCCCCAGGGGGGGGAAAAGAAAATTTTTTTGGGGGGTTTTTTTTGGGGTTTGGGAGGGGGAAAAGGGAAAGGGAAAGGAAAGGGAAAGGGGATTTTTGGGTAGACAGCCCCCCAAATTTTTTTTAAAAAAAAATTTTTTCCCCGGTTGGGGGGTTTTTTTGACCAAAGTGGAAAGGAAAAGGGGGAAAAAAGTTGTGGGGGGGCCCCCAAAAAGGAAAAAAAAGGAAAAGGAAATTTTTTGGGGGCAGAGGGGAAAGAGTAAGGGGGGGTTTTGGGTTTTGAAAAAGGGGGAAGAGGGAAAAAAGGGAGAGTTTTTGGGGGGAGGAGAAAAGGAAATTTAAGAAAAGGAGAGGAGAGGTTTTCCCGGGAAAGGGGGAAGGGGGGAAAAAAAAGGGGGGAAGGGGTTTGGGGGGGAGAGAAAAGGAGGAGAGAGGGGAAAAGGAAAATAAGGGGGGGGAGGGGGGGGGGGGGAAAAAAAAGGGGAGGGGGGGGGGGTGGAAAGGGGGGGGGGGGGGGGGGGGGGGGGGGGGGGGGAGGGGGAAAGGGGGGGGGGGGGGGGGAAAAAAAGGGAAAAAAAAAGGGAAAAGGGGGGGAAAAAGGGAAAAAGGGAAGGGGGGGGGAAAAAAAAAAAAGGGGGGGGAAAGGGGGGGGTTTTTGGGGGGGAAAAGGGGAAAAAAAAAGGGGGTGGGGTGGGGGGAGGAAAAGGGGGAAGGAGGGAGAAAAAAAAGGGGGGGGTTTGGGGGGGAGGAAAAAAAGGGGGGGGAGGGGGGGGGAAAAAGGGGGGGGGGTTTGGGGTGGGGAAAAAAAAGGGAAAGAAAAAGGGAAAGGGGGGGGGGTTGGGTGGGGAGAAAAAAAAGAAAAGGGAGGGGGGGGAAAAGGGGGGGGGGGGTGGGGGAGGGGGGGAAAAAGGGGGGGGGGGGGGGAGGGGAAAAGGGAAAGGGGGGGGGGGGGGGAAAAAAAAAAAAAAGGGGGAAAGGGGGGGAAAAAAAAAGGGGGGGGGTTTAAAAAAAAAAAAAAGGGGGGAAAAAAAAAGGGGTTGGGTAAAAAAAAAAAAAAAAGGGGGGAAAAAAAAGGGGGGGGGGGGAAAAAAAGGGGGAGGAGAGAAAAAAAGGGGGAAAGGGGGGGAATTTTGGGGGGAGGAAAAAAAGGGAGGGGGGGGAAATAGGGGGGAGGGGTGGGGGGGGGGGGGGGGGGGGGGGGAAAAAAAGGGGGAAAGGGGGGGGTGTGGGGGGGGGAAAAAAAAAGGCATGGGGGGAAAGGGGGAAAAAAGGGGGGGGGGGGGGTTGAAAAAAAGGGGAAAAAGGGGGGGGGAAAGGATAGGGGGGGGTTAAAAAAAGGGAAAAGGGGAAGGGGAAAAAAAAGGGGGGGGTGGGGGGGGGGGGAAAAAGGGGGGGGGGGGGGGAAAAAGGGGGGGGGGGGGGGTTGGGGGGAAAAAAAGGGGGGGAAGGGGGGAAAGGGGGGGGAAAAGGGGGAGGGGGGGGGGGGAAAAAAAGAAAAAAGGGGAAAGGGGGGGAGGGAAAAAAGGGGGGGTTGGGGGGGGAAAAGAAAAAAAAAAAAAAAAAAAAAAAAAAAAAAAAAAAAAAAAAAAGGGGAAAATGGGAAAGGGGGGGTTTTAAAAAAAAAAAAAAAAAGAAAGGGGGGAGGGGGAAAAAAGAAAAAAAAGGGGGGGGGGAAAAAAAAAAAAAAAAAAGGGGAAAAGGGGAAAAAAATGGGGGGGAGAAAAAAAAAAAAAAGGAGGAAAAGGGGAAGGGGGTTGGGGGGAAGAAAAAAAAGAAGGGGGAAAAAAAAAGGGGGGTTTTGGGGGGGGGAAAAAAAAAAAAATTTAAAAAGGGGAAGGGGGGGGGGGGGAAAAAAAAAAAAAAAAGGGGAGGGGGAAAAAGGGGGGGGGGGGGGGAAAAAAGGAAAGGGGGGGGGAAAAAAAGGGGGGGGGGGGGGGGGGAAAAAAAAAAAGGGGGGGGGGTAAAGAAAAAGGGGTGGGTGGGGAGAAAAGGAAAAAAGAAAAAAAGGGGGGAAAATTGGGGGGAAAAAAAGGGGGGGAAAAAAAAAAGGGAAGGGGTTAAAAAAAAAAAAAAATTTTAAAAAAGGGGGGGGGGGGGGGGAAAAGGGGAAAGGGGGGGAAAAAAAAAAAAAAAGGGGGGAAAAAACACAAACAAACCCCCAAAACAAAAAAAAAAAACCTTTTTTTGGGGGGGGGGTTTGGGGAGGGGGGGGGGGGAAGGGGGGGGGGGGGAGATTTAGGGCCGGGGGTTCGGGGTTTGGGGGGGAAAGGTCACCAAAAATTTTATGTTCTGATTTTTAAAAAAGGGGGGAAAAAAATTTCGGCCTTAAAATTAAAAAAAAAATGTTTAAATGCCTTTTTTATTTAAAAGAAGTTTAAACCCCAAAATTTTTTTTGCCGGGTTTTCCCGGGGGTAACCTTTTTAGGAACGAGGAAATTGACCCGGCGGTTCTTTCCCCCCCCCGGGATTTTTCCGGTTCTGGACGCTGTTTTTGGTTGGACAAAAGGGGCCCCTGGCACTTTTAAACCACGCAGTAAAAAAAGGAAAAAAAGGGTTTGAAAATTCGGGAAAAATCCTTCAAAAAAAAAAAAAACTTTTTCCCCCAAAAAAAAAAAAGGGGGGGGTGGCTTTTTTGGGGGGGTTTCCTTGGGGGGGCCACTTTCAAAAAACTTTTGGGGAAAAAAAAAAAAAAAAAAATAAATCCTTCCCAAATTTTTTTCCCCTTTTTCAAAAAAACCCCCCCTGTTTTTACATCGGTAAACATTTCTTCTCTTTACCCCCTTAAAGAACTAACCAAAAAAACCCAAAAAATTCGTTTTGCCCCTTTTAAAGGCTTTAAAAAAAAAGGGAGCCCCTTTTTTTCCCTAAATTCTTCCCCCCAAAATCTGTTTTCGGAAATTACGGTGGTTTTTTTTCTTTTTTTTGGGGGGGGGGGGTTTTTTTTTTTTTTTTTTTGTGGGTTTTTTGGGGTTTTTGTTTTTGGAAAAACTTTACTTTTTTTTTTTCCCCGGAAAAGGCCCCCCAATACCTTTGGCTTTTTTTTAAAAAACCCCTTTTATTTAAATTGTTTTTAATTTAAAACCCGTTTTTTTAAAAAGTTTTTTTTTTCCAAAATGAAAATTTTAAAAGGGGGGGGTTTTAATGGGTTTTTTTTTTGGGTTTAGGAAGCTTTTTTCTTTTTTACTTTGGGGGAAAAATAAAAATTCTGGACAGCCCCAAAAGTTTTTAAACCTCGCGTGTTTCTGAATAAATATCCAAAAGTGGAACGTTAACGCAAGAAAAAAAAGGGAAAATTTAAAAATCGCCATTTCTTCCACCCGTTGGGGCTTGAGTTACATGTTTGCGATGTGCTTAAGCGAGGAAAGTCTCCCTTTACCCCCGAAAAAAAAAATAACGAGGGCGTAATAAAAAACACAAAAAAAAAAGATTTTAAACGGCGTTTAAGTCCCAAACAATCACGTCTATTTGTCGCAGAAGAAGAAAGCTAAACTAAACTTTTTCGTGAGTTTAGTTTAGCTGAATGAGTTTTTTTTGAAGTGGTTTCTGCAGCGGTGGGGATTTGTCTGCTTGCTTTGGAACTGAACATACACTGGTCGGTCCGGTTCGCATTTCCCTTTCTTTTCTCCCAAGCTTATACGTGTGTACATGTATGATCATTATATATATATATATATATATATATATATATATATAACATAATATATATATACATATACATATATATATACATATACATATATATATATATATATATATATATATATATATATGTGTGTGTGTGTGTGTGTGTGTGTGTGTGTGTGTGTGTGTGTGTGTGTGTCATATTTAATATATAACACTTTTTAACGATTTTTTAATCTTTTTTTCTTTCTCCTCGTGAAACCTTTGCTGGATAAAGCGCGAAATTGAGAAAACAGCTTTTTTTTTCCTGTTTGAAAGATTGTGACAGAGAGGAAGAGAGAGAGACAGAGACAGACAGACAGACAGACACAACAGACAGAGACAGACAAACAGACAGACAGAAACAGAGACACAGACAGACAGACACAGACAGACAGACACAGACAGACAGAGACACAGACAGACACAGACAGAAACAGAGACACAGACAGACACACAGACAGACAGAGACAGACAGACAGAGAGACAGACACAGACAGATAGAGACACAGACAGACAGACACAGACAGACACAGACAGACAGACAGAAACAGACACAGACAGACAGAGACAGACAGACAGAGACAGACAGACAGACACAGACAGGCAGACAGAGACAGACAGATAGAGACACAGACAGACAGACAGAGAGAGAGGAAGAGACAGAGACAGACAGACACAGACAGACAGACACAGACAGACAGACTATCCCCCCACTCCCCCCCCCCCACCGAAAGCGGAGTGTGGCTGCCTACGTGGCGGTTTAAAAACGATCATACATGTTAAAAAAAACCCACTCGTGTACATACGAGTGAACGTGGGAGTTTCAGTCCACGAACTAAGAAGACAGACAGATAGACTAAAATATATATATATGTATGTATATATATATATATATATATATATAGAGAGAGAGAGAGAGAGAGAGAGAGAGACAGACAGACAGAGAGACAGAGATAGAGACAGAGAGAGAGACAGAACTTGAAATGAAACTATGGTGCTTAGAGCCTCGCCGACCACTAAGGCTATCTGAAGGCTATCGCCACGTTGGTAACTACTACGAGGGTAAAAAAAAACAATTAAAACGAATCACCACTTCAAACTTTCCACTCAAAGTTTAAAAAAAAACAACCTTCCACAGTTTAAAACTTTCAAATCTGATTAAAAATGTTCACTTCTTTCAAGAAGTCCATCAGCGCCCACGGAGGGACATCACGAAACAAGGTCTTCAAAGAAACCGCCGTGTAATGTCTGTGTCTAACGTCATGCAGATCCCAACAACATGCTCATATCACCAAGTGGAAAACACAACCCCCTCCTCCCCCCTCCTTCCCTCCCTCCCTCCTACACTTTTCACAGCATTCTTCTGTTCTTCACAAGGAATACAAAACAATATCTAACGGTATGTATACGCACAATCTTCGTGGACTACTGATGAGGTTCATATTTAAGTAACCCGAGGACATCGACCCGATTTCGTAGTCACAAAGAGAGAGATGAGAGAGAGAATATTCAAATACCATCTGTCAATTTAACTATCTTCACAATCGATTAACATACATTTCTATCAACAGAGGCAACATAAATCGAATGACGTTCATGCATGCTAAGAATTGGTTTTCGAGATGAAACCTTAGTATGTGAGATCATTTTCGCTGGGTCTCCCTTCGCAGTCTTAAGCTATGGTAAATCAATTTTGCTAAGCTGTTTGAATGTTGAACATCACACAAAAACACTATGGGATGTACTGTAAGTCTCTTAAAGAGAGAG
>NC_134888.1:1624055-1636555 GCF_041734735.1 Babylonia areolata | reverse complement strand
CAGCATGCACCCCCCCCCCCCACATCCCCGCCCCCCGAAAATGGAGTATGGCTGCCTACATGGCGGGATAAGTGAAACGGTCATACACGTAAAATGTTGCATGTCTGTCTGAGTGTGTAGGTGTGCGTGCCTGAAATCTGATTGAATGACACAGGAAACGAATGATAAGCGCCCAATGGCAGCCGTCAGTCGGCTCTACCCAGGTAGGCAGCCTGTTGTGTAAATGACTCCGTGTTTGTAAAGCGCTTAGAGCTTGGTCTCCGACCGAGGATAGGCGCCGTATAAGTATCCATATCAATCAATTAATCAATCGTGGATGCTGTTAAGAATGTGAATGACTAATTAATTACTGACCAAAGAGAAGTACTAACAGTGCGGCTGGACCACTTCAAAAACTGTCCCCGATCAACATGCTATCTACCACGATAAACGCTGATACTTAAAAAAAACAAGTTCAGCTGAGTTGTTCAAGGAGTGTGTCACTGCGTTCAGACACATCCATACACGCTACATTACATTTGCTGAGCAGATGCCTGACCAGCAGCGTACCTCAGTGCAACGCGCTTCAGGTTCACACACACACATAAACACACACACACACACACGCTGCCACCGATTTGCCGCAAGAAGGGTGGGAAAACGATCTCTGATGCCAGGAACGTGGCGTCTAGCGTGTTGCTCAATCTGCTGTGTTTTGTGAAATAGAGACCCTGTTCGGTTTTGAAGCAATTAGTACAATGTTGGTTTGGAAATGATGCCAATATTCGTTTCATTAGCAAAGGATCGTGCTCTACCTTTCATGCTGGACTTACGAATCATTACAATACAATACAATACATTTTCATTCATCCATTTGGAAATTAAATTGTACATCCACAGGCTCGTCACTCACCCTTCACAATATCCCAGCCAGCAGTCAAGTTCAACACACTCGCAACATGACATATGTTTGACAAAAGATAAAACAGCAATGCGTAAAGCTAAATACACACAAGCAAGTAACATAAGTGGCATAAAGACGTTTGAAAACAAGAGAACGCTGGCCATTAAGGAGAAGCGTGAGCGAAGGAAGCAGTGCTCAACTTCTGGAGACGTTTTCCCTTGCAACACCTGTGGGAAGTGCTTGCGCATCCAGAATCGGCCTCTTCTCCCATATGAGGACACACACCGACAGATAAGCCTGCCTGCCTACTCATCCGTCGGACCGACGGGAGACTCCATCATCCTTTCTGTATTTTAAAACAGACATTGAACACAAAACAACAACAAATAATAAGTAAATGAAATCATAAACATCCATGATAAAATGACCATGTCAAACCTGCAGGTTATGAACTATGATTTTGTCCAAGCAGGTCAGTAAGACGACATTGATCAACAAAGAAGCATTTCTGATATTTTTGCGTTCATTTTTAAACAGCTGGCTGAATCTGAGCTAAAACTGAAGTCTCTTGTGGCGAGATTATTGCTGTGAAACCGCATTTTCTCAGGTAAACGTTTCTCCTCAATCTTTGCTTGTGGGTAGTCAATCATACAAAATGAATGCGACAAGCAGATGTTCCAAACCGTATTTTACTCAGGAAAAACTCATACAAAATGAATGCAACAAGCAGATGTAGTAAAACCGTAGTTTTCTCAGAAAAAGATTTCGTCAATACTCTTGGTTACATACATCAGCTCATACAAAACGCATACAAGTAAATTCACCAAAACCATATCTTTTCAGAAGACATTTCGTCGACACTCTTGAATCTACGGGTAGTATACTCACACAAAATGAATCCTACAGTCAGATTTGGAGGGTCGAAGAAAAAGACGAACCTAAGGAGATGCGGAGGTTAGTATGGTTTGACCGTTCCTTTTCCTTACTCTCTAAAACTTTCACATAGTTTGATAATGGAGGACAACGACCACGATGAGAAGATCCATTTAGGTTTCAGACGACATGGCATGGATCTGTTCCACTATACCCACATCACATCTCTCGTGTCAGACGTATAGACACTAATTAGCAATGGTGGTCCGGAACTTTTTTTTATATGCAGTATGAGCGACGGTTATACACCACTAATCGGTCTTTGGCACTTTAGAATCTTCACGTCCTGTTCAATAACTGTCATATCTCCACCCGTCTACACGACAATAAGATGACGCCAGACTTCTCAAACGACATGTAACTAAATTACTAGCACACACTAGTCGCTGTTGGTGTCAACTTTGGGTGTGATTTTTTTTTTCTTCTTTTTTCTTTCTGGTAACACTTTGGAGGCAGGCTGTGATACGATTGGCTGGCAGAGGCTTCTGTTTGGGTATAAAGGTACGTCGCTTTTTGACCAAGACGATCGCTTTTTTCAGCTCTCAGCGCGCCCTTCTTCGCTTCAGCTCGCCAGAAAACGCTTCACCAGTCGTTTTTGCCGTTTTCTCTAAGTCGACACATTCTACAAGGTGAGTGGTTCTCTCTCTCTCTCTCTCTCTCTCTCTCTCTCTCTATCTATCTATCTCTATCTCTTGGTCTTCCTTTAAATAATAATGTTAATAGGTACACTTTACATGCTATAACCGAGTGGTAAGTACCTCGGACTTTCAATCTGAGGGCCTCGGGTTCAAAACATCTATGCGACGGGCGCAATAGCCGAGTGTTTAAAGCGTTGGACTGTCAATCTGAGGGTCCCGGGTTCGAATCACGGTGACGGCGCCTGGTGGGTAAAGGGGTGGAGATTTTTACGATCTCCCAGGTCAACATATGTGCAGACCTGCTAGTGCCTGAACCCCCTTCGTGTGTATATGCAAGCAGAAGATCAAATACGCACGCTAAAGATCCTGTAATCCATGTCAGCGTTCGGTGGGTTATGGAAACAAGAAGATACCCAGCATGCACACCCCCGAAAACGGAGTATGGCTGCCTACATGGCGGGGTAAAAAACGGTCATACACGTAAAAACCCACTCGTGTGCATACGAGTGAACACAGAAGAAGAAGGTACACTGAAAATGATGTTTCAAAGCATGGTCCTTTTAGACAAGGTGAACTAGAAGATGAATACCATTTGTTGTTTGTTTGTGCTGTATATATTGATTTACGGACAAAATTTCTTCAAGACTGTTTAAATATGTCTTTTAGTACACTTCTTCGATCAAAACAACAAGCAGAGAAATTGCCATGTATCAAAATTTATTTTCCATGCGATCAGAAGGAGAAATCATAAACTCATACCTAATTAAGTAGAATTAATGTCAAGTCCATGAACATTATGATATTGTGTCATCTGTTCAAGTGTTATAATACCCCTTCCCATGCTGGTTAAAGCGCTGGACTTTCAATCTGAGGGTCCCGGGTTCGACTCTCGACAACGGCGCCTGGTGGGTAAAGGGTAGAGATTTTTCCCAATCTCCCATGTCAACATAATGTGCAGACCTGCCAGTGCCTGAACCCTCTTCGTGTGTATACGGCAAGCAGAAGATCCAAATACGCACGTTAAAGATCCCTGTAATCCATGTCAGCGCACGGTGGGTTATGGAAACAAGAACATACCCAGCATGCACACACCCCGAAAACGGAGTATGGCTGCCTACATGGCGGGGTTAAAAACGGTCATACACGTAAACGCCCACTCGTGTAAATACGAGTGAACGTGGGAGTTCCAACCTCCGAACGAAGAAGAAGATGAAAGCGAAAGATAGTAATACTTCACTGTCAGACTGGAGAAAAATGTCCGTAGACTATCCAAAGGAATTAAAAAGAAAAAGAAAAAAAGGTTGACCGTTCCATCGCCTTTCACGACAATCACGGGGATTGAATTCACTTCCAGTGTGTCTAGGGGTCTCGGTATAGGAAGGCGGGGCCCGGTTAACTCCTTCCGTCCGCCGTTTTTATGTGCTGACAGAACTGAGAGTGTTTGTAGAAGATGTAATTCAGGTGAATTTGGGAGACGAATTCCATTACGTCTGGAAATGCTCGTTCTTTTCGGACACTAGAAAAGTATTCTTAAAACCATTTTATTGTAAACGACCGAGCACACTGAAATTCAGTACACTCTTTAATTAATTAATTAATTAATCCCCCGAAGAAAAAAAAGTGTTGTTGAAACTGGCAATATCTTTGAAAATTATTATTGGATATGTGCGATAATTTTGATGTTATTCTTTTTTCTTATGTCAGGATAACAGTACTAAACGCTTCAAGTAATATATTTCCTATGTGTATGTGGGTTTTTCGTTGTTTTGTTTTCTCCTTATATTGAATTGCTGATTGTTTATTCGCGTGTGTGCATGTTCTCTCTCTCTCTCTCTCTCTCTCCCCCCCCCCCCTCTCTCTCTCTCAACATATATATGCCAGTTCCACAGTTTATAATGTTGAATGACTTTGTCGAAAACTGGATGGTCGAGCGTTTTGGTGTTTTTTTTGTTGGCTTTTTTTCTTTATTTTCCTTTTTAATCCTAACAATATCTTGTATTTCATGATTTCGTTGTTGTTGTTTTTTGTCGTTGATTTTGTTTTTTACTCTTAGCAATGTGTCAATTTGTCCTTAAACCGCCGTTATTCTTTCGTTCATATATTGTCCCCCCTCTTGCCAAAGGAGAGTATTGTCAATGGCAATAAAACAATGTCCGTGTCCGTGTCGCTGTGTATGAACCATCATAACTACAATGGACAACTGACGCAAGGTTAATGTGTGTTTCTTTTTCTTTCTTTTTTTTATTTCATTTTCTTTCTTTTTTGTCCGGGGGGGTCAGAATGAAGGTGAGGGCGGCGTGCCTGATGACGGTGTGGACCTGCGCCTTCCTGAGCACCTGCACCATAGCAACCCCCACCCTCTCCGCCTCCACCTCCACCTCCTCCGGGGACCCTGGGGCTGTGGATGAGGCTTCCCAGATGGCCCTGGTCCTCGAGACACGTGAGAGCTTTACGGTGGTTTTTTTTTTTTTTTTTTTTTTGGGGGGGAAGTGGTGCATGAAAGGTAAATATGAGTTTGTGAAAGAAGAAGAAGAAAAAAGAAAGATGTGGGGGGAAAAAAGAGGAGGATGGAGGCCCCACCAAAAAAAAAAAAAAAAAAAGAATGAAAAAAAAGAAAGAAAAGGAAAAAAAGAAAAAGAAAAGAAAAAAGTGGGAAAAAAGAGGAGGTTGGAGGCCCCACTAAAAAAAAAAATTAAAAAAAAGAATCAGGGTAGAAAAAAAGAAGAAAAAAAAAGTAAAAGAAAAAACAGTTTTATGTTGTTTTTTGTTGTTGTTGTTTTTTGTGGGGGGAAGGGGGGGGGGGTGTTTGGGTTTTTGTTTTGTTGTTGTTGTTGTGATTTTTTGTGCGTTTTTTTTTTTTTTAGGAGAAATCAGTGGATGCGTAAAATTTCTGCAAATGAGCAAGATAGTCTCAGCATCCTTGGAAGGTTCTTTCCCGCCTTTTTTTTTTTTTTTTCTTTTTCTTTTCGTATTTTTTTTGGTCTTGTTTTTTTCTTCTTTTTTTTTCTTCTTTTTTTTGTTGTTGTTGTTTCTTTTTGTTCCTTCCATCATCTTTTTTCTCCTTTCTGTTGTCTTTTCTTTCTTTTTCTTTTTTTTTCTTCTTCTCTCATGTCTTTATTCCGTCTTTTTTCTCTCTCTTTTTCCCCCTTGTAATCTGTCTTCTTACCATTGTCATGCTCAAACATGACACATATATAGATATCTCTCTCTCTCTCTCTCTCTCTCTCTGTGTGTGTGTGTGTGTGTGTGTGTGTGTGTGTGTGTGTGTATCACCATCATTATATGCATATATATCACCATCATTATTACTGTCATCACCACAATCCTTGCCATCATGTTCACCACCATCATCATCATCATCATCACTATCATCGCCGTCATCATCACCACCACCATCACCATCATCACCACTGTTATCATCATCATCACCATCATCACCACCACCATCACCATCATCACCACTGTTATCATCATCATCATCATCATCATCATCACCACCATCACCATCATCATCACCATCATCATCATCACCACCTAGGCCTTCTCTCTTTTGCCAGTGATCGACCCCACCCTCCTCAACATGGCCGCCACCACCGCCGACGACACCGACGACGATGACGACACTGACGATGACGTCAACACCTTCATGCGCCGTCGCCGCTACCTGAGCGGCCTTCACTCCAGGCACGGGGGATCATCCAGGCGTCGTTTCCGAAGAATTCGTGTCCACGTTCCTAGCGGGCGTTACGGAGCAGGGAGTGGTAACGCCCGTAACAATGTCA
Organism: Babylonia areolata; assembly: GCF_041734735.1. Classification (NCBI taxonomy): domain Eukaryota; kingdom Metazoa; phylum Mollusca; class Gastropoda; order Neogastropoda; family Buccinidae; genus Babylonia; species Babylonia areolata. The sequence continues at coordinate 1,630,319 of NC_134888.1, read as the reverse complement.
GCCCCTACTAGACCTTCCCCTTGCCAAGACGCCCAACTGAGGCTTCTCGATTCTTTAAGGACAGTCAAGTTCGTTACGGACACCACGGAAGAAGATCTCTCTTCAGTGTTGTAGTACTGGCGTGGAATCTTCTTCCACAACTTTTGCTTTTTAAGGACAGACGGATTCGTTATGGACACCACGGATGATGATCTGTCTTTGGTGTTGTTGTAGTATTGGCGATGATTTCAACTTTTGCCTTTAAGGCCAGACAGGTTCTTTATGGACACCACGGCTAATAACCTCTCTGTGTGGTGGTGGTGTAATAGTACCGGCGATGATCGTTCACAACTTCTGCTTTTTAAGGACAGACAGGTTAGTTATGGACACCACGGATAATCTGTCTGTTGTTTGAGGACAGTCAGTTTATTTCGGACACACGGCTGATTCTGTATTTCTACACAAACGTATGGTGTTGATAGAATACGTAGGAAAAGAAGTACGTAAAGAAAACACACACACACACACACACACACACACACACACACACACACACATCACAAGGCGGTACCGCTCTAATTTACTGAGGGTTTTTTTTCTTCTGTCTCTGTCACGAGTATGCACATCTCATTGTGCATAACTAGAAATTAGATGTTACAAAAAAAAGCCCCTCCAAAAGACTATGAACAACCGAATACCTACCTCTGACTAAACAGCACCAATTATTGCGATATCATTAGCGTAGGGATCAAATATCGATTATTGTTATCATTATAATCATAGTTTTAATAATCATAACAATAGTCATAAGTTATCGTAACAGTAGTAATAAGAATGATAATAATCGTTATTATCATTGTTATCTTAGTAATAATGATACATTTTACAGAATCTCTAATTCACCTGTTGCTTGATTTTAAACTGACAAAATACACACACACACACACACACACACACACACACACACACACACACACACACAACGTTTAGATTTGATAGAAGTACAGCAACCCACCTAATTCCGCCCCCCCCCCCACCCCACTTTCTACCGATCCGTGACTGTGTAATCATTTTTATTTGAAGAAAGAAAAAATGCGTCGAAGTTTTCGATGAAATGTTGTAGCCGCTCCAAACAGTCTATAGGAAGATCTTGTATCATAGCTTTGTTCGCTGTTTGAAAACCACATAGCTTTGGATAACGTTTAGGTGCAGTCGGTCGGATTCTTTTAGTAGAATTAAAACCTTGGCTCACGTGATCACTTGGATTTCTGTCCATAATATATCATTATTGTTATTATTGTTATTATTATCATTACTATTGTTTCTATCGGCGCTGGCACGAAATTTGATACAGTGCGTTACTAGATATAGATTTTATCTGAACTAGTTTCAGGCTATTTTGGTGTCGTTTGCTTTCTGTTTTTGTGTGTGTGTGTGTGTGTGTGTGTGTGTTTATGCTTCTTTTACAACTAGTTTTAGCGGGTTTATAATCGTACGTCAATTATTGTTGGTTTTGGGGGGTTGTTTGTTTGTTTGTTTGTTTGTTTGTTTTGTTTGTTTGTTTGTGTGTGTGTGTGTGTGTGTGTGTGTGTGTGTGTGTGTGTGTGAAATATATCTTTTAATTTTGATTTTTTTTTTTTCAAAATTATGTGGATCAAAACTGCTTTTGCTCGGACTCGTTTGATTGGCATGTACGTGAAGGGTTGTCTACCCTCCTCTCCCCCCTTCCCCCCAAACCTCCCCCCAGCTTCTCTAACTGTACAAGTAGCAACACATAAAGTGCCTGATGATAGGGTTTCAGTTGTTTTGTTTCTTCTTCTTCTTCTTCTTTTTCTTCTTGCGACGTTTTGGCTTCCTTGGCAAATCGTGCTCTATCGTCTTCACACTCAATCAGAAAGCCCACCCCCTCTTGGCACGTACCCCCCCCCCCCCCCCCCCCCCCCCCCCCCCCACACACTCCCCCGTTGGTACAAACCGTCAGGCGTTGGACTTGTGGTCCAATGTTCTACCAGAGATCTGGGATTCAGACCATTTGTTGTGTTGTGCCCTCCGTGTCGAAGACTAGTGCTTTCGTCCGGCTGATTTTTAACATAAATTTTTATTTTATTTTGGTTTTTCTTTTATCTTCCGTTAGTTTGATTTTTTTTTTAATGATTTCTTTTTTCTCCCCCTTTTTTGTTTTGTTTTTTTGTTATTTTTTATGTTCATGCCAGAAACATTACAGGATAGTATTACATACACAAGTACAGTTGGAAAACAAAACAAAACAACAACAACAAAACATCGACAACTAAAAACAACATAGTCAATGAAAGGAAAGAGAGAGAGAGAGAGAGAGAGAGAGAGAGAGAGAGAGAGAGAGAATTTTTTCCCTTCCTTGCCTATTTTATATTTCATTTTCTAGATAAAAATGATTTATAGACAGAAGTATTTGGTGTATGTTCGAGGGGAAATAGGGGTGGGGGGCGGGGGGGGGGACAGGGGGCGAGGGGGGGAGGGGCTTAGGGGGCGGGAGGAGTAAAGAGAAAGTTACTGTATTGAAGGGACTATGTTTAGACCCAAGTCAAATCTTTGACTGATTAATCAACACTTCCTTTTCACGGTTTTCTTGTTGTGATTACAAGCGCGAAACTTAGAGACCTACCTACCTACCTACCTCAGTTTTTAACCAAGTTCAGGGTCTTCATCAAGAAGATTAAGTAAGAGTAAATGAACAGAAACAAAATTGTAATAAAACAAAAGCGAAAGTATTAGGATCTTTACTCGTTCATTTTCTTTCGATACTAACATTAACATGGTGGGCACGTTTAATAAAAATGCAATATCATGACATCGCAGACAGTACTGTATGCATGCTGAATTCAAGTTGGTCTTGTAAACAGTTGTATAAGCAACGTTGTACGTTGATCCTCTAAAAGTTCAACACAGTAGATATCGCGTTATTGACAACCGCAAGACTGTTAACATTGTCATTGTGTTTTTACCTGCAAAATAGACAATGTTAATTTCGCTATCAACGTACAAAGTTTTACTGAAAAAAAGCTACGTATGGTCGAACTGAAGGTTTTAAGTTTTAATCATATTCTTTCTTTTTTCGGCAAAAATAGTAAATGGAATTTAAGGGAGTTTGGTCGGGTTCTATAATATGTTGATAAACTTTTTTCCTTTCGGTTTCGTCAAAGCTCTGCACTCACTTCTTTTAAGTCTTGCCTTATATCTCACTTCTTTCCAAATATCTCTCCCCTTCCCCCCCCCCTCCCTCTTCAAGGTCTACGGTTTCTCTAGTTGTTTTTGTTTTTTTTGGTTTTGTTTTTTTCAGTTTCCATTTATTTGTAAGTTTCTGTCTTGCATCTCTATGAATCTAGAAGCCTTTTGTGTGCTTATGATGACTGGTGTGAAAAGCGCATAGATTTGGCTTTGCACAAGATTCAGCGCTGTATAGATATTTATTATTATTCTTGTTATTATTGTTGGTAGTAGTAGTAGTAGTAGTAGTAGTAGTAGTAGTAGTAGTTTGAACTGTTGGTTATTTTGACAGGGAAGTATTAATAATTGGTGGAGTATTTTTTGTTGTTTTTTTCCGGTTTTTTTTGTTTGTTTTGTTTTTGTTTTTTGTTGTTGTTGGCTTTATTTGGGGGTGGGGGGTTGGTGGGCGAGGGGTGTTTAACCTGCTGTAGCCACAAAGTTGTTTAAGATCCTCCTCCTGTCCAGCGCTAAAGCGTACATGTGTGTGTGTGTGTGTGTGTGTGTGTGTGCGTGCGTGCGTGCGTGCGTGCGTGCGTGCGTGCGTGTGTGTGTGTGTGTGTGTGTGTGTGCATGAATGTGTGTGTGTGTGTGTGTGTGTGTGTGTGTGTGTGTGCATGCATGTGTGTGTGACTGCATGCACGCATGTGTGTGTGTGTGTGTGTGTGTGTGTGTGTGTGTGTGTGTGCATGAGCGGTAGCATGATAGCACATTTTGCCTTGTGTTCATAACGTCGTAAAATTTCTCCCCTCTCTCTCTCTGATTTCTTTCTTTCTTTCTTTCTTTTTGTTTCTTTTTTTGGTTTTGCATAAAGCTTTTTAGCAAACAAAGACATCTTTTTCATTATCATCGTATTCTTCAGCTTGATATGGTCTTTTTTCACGTTTGATTTTATCCCTCCATGTAATCTGATTTATAATGATAATAATAACGATAATAATAATTATTATTATTATATAGCGCTGAATCTTGTGCAGAGACAAATCTAAGCGCTTTCACAACAGAAACATGCAGCATAAAAAAAAGTAATAGACAAACAGCCGATACTGTGAAATCACAGATACATGCAACAGATTTCTTAATCAACCAGAAAATATCAAAGTAGATAGGATCATGATATGTGTCATGTCGGCACCCATACCTACAAAAAAAAAAAATAAATAAATAAATAAAAAATAAAAAATAAACACTGCGTGTTGACTTTAAGTGATACTGTTTTGGTCTTCTTTCCTGAGAGAGTGCGAGAGAGTGAGACAGCGGTGTGGGATGAGAAAGGTAGACAGACAGACAGACAGACAGACAGACAGACAAAGAAACAATCAAATTTTGCCAGGGACAACCCGTCTGTAGTCGTGGATTCTTTTACGTGCGACTGCACAAGAGACCTCGGTTTATTTATCGTCTCATCCGAATGACTAGCGTCCAGACCACCATCACTCAAGGTCTAGTGGAAAGGGAGAAAAAAACAAACTGTCGATTGTGGGATTCGAACCAGAATCTCTCGCTTTCTAAGAGGACGCGTTACCTTTTGGGTAGCACTCTTCAGATTGTTTTTGCCGTTTTCCATGGCGTGAAGGGGCATATACATCAGTGCCTTGTAAACAACAAACTGTCGACTGTGGGATTCGAACCAGAATCTCTCGCTTCCTAAGGAGGACGCGTTACCACTAGGCGAACACTTCACAGATTGTTTTTGCCGTTTTCTATGGCGTGAAGGGGTATATACATCAGTGCCTTGTAAACAACAAACTGTCGACTGTGGGATTCGAACCAGAATCTCTCGCTTCCTAAGGAGGACGCGTTACCACTAGGCGAACACTTCACATATTGTTTTTGCCGTTTTCTATGGCGTGAAGGGGTATATACGTCAGTGCCTTGTAAACAAAAAGACTTTGCTGACTCGGCAAATGGGCTGCCTGTTTTCCGGAGGGTAGAGAGGGGTATGCTCTTCTGGGTTTTTTCCTTGTGGGCAGAGAGATTTATGGTGTACGTGAGCACGAGCACACACACACACACACACACACAGGTCACTAATGGTCAGCTGTGAGGGAAATAACCCGATGTGGCCACGCGCTTGGCCTTGGAGTGCGATGGACTTAAGTTAATCCGACATGAGTCACTGGCCATGCTATGATTCAGCCAAGCGGGGAGAAAATGACGAGTGCGGGTGTTCTGCCCGTCGAACCTTCTGGACAAGCAAAAGTCACTGTGGTTCGACCACTGCTCTAAAGATAGGTGGATAGCGCATGCTATCTTTCTTTGAGCCCCTTTGCTGACCGAAGCCAGCGGAAGTGTTCAATCAGCCATTTTGCTACTCATGGCAGTACAGCGTGAAGCGGTAACTTCATACGGAGTGATGGCCTAGAGGCAACGCGTCCGCCTAGGAAGCGAGAGAATCTGAGCGCGCTGGGTCGAATCACATCTCAGCCGCCGATATTTTCTCCCCCTCCACTAGAGCTTGAGTGGTGGTCTGGACGCTAGTCATTCGGATGAGACGATAAACCGAGGTCCCGCGTGCAGCATGCACTTAACGCACGTAAAAGAACCCACGGCAACAAAAGGGTTGTTCCTGGCAAAATTCTGTAGAAAAATCCACTTCTATAGGAAAAACAAATAAAAACTGCATGCAGGAAAAAGAATACAAAAAAATGGGTGGCGCTGTAGTGTAGCGACGCACTCTCCCTGGGGAGAGCAGCCCGAATTTCACACAGAGAAATCTGTTGTGATAAAAAGAAATACAAATACAAATACAATTATTATTATTATGTAGCCCAGCGCTCAGCTGGCTACGATGACTGCTTCACGGCAAGCTTTCACTTGCTCGCGGCGTTAGTTAAGCTGACATTCCTGTGTGTGCCTCTGCAGCAAGTTTGCGCAACGTGTCACTGCACTGTTTTCCTGTAATAACTTTGGTAAATAAAACATCAATCAAGACACAACTTTTGGCATGTCGTGGGGGCAAGCATGACACGACTTCATCGAAGATACACGGTTACAGTTCAGAAACTACCACCAGTTAGCAGACGACTTCTCAACGGCGGA
>NC_134888.1:1614055-1616555 GCF_041734735.1 Babylonia areolata | reverse complement strand
GGTCGAAGTCAGAGCCGAGCGATCTCATTGGACAATCGTCATACGGACTCGACCATAGCTTCACTTAATCACCGTCAGTTTCGCGAGCCAATCTGCGAGTCAGTCTGCTTGCACATTCTCCACGTAACTCGATGATATTGATCGATTCCACTCATTCTTCGTGGAAAAGCCGGGTGCATCTACAAGTTAAAAGTTAAAGGTTTCATAGCCTTCGTGGCCGTCGCAGCAGTGAATTCCTATCCACTGTGTCTCGGACTCGGCCATAGCCAGGCGGGGCCCAGTCCTATCCTTCAGCCGTTTGAAGTTCAACCTTCCCCAACCGACTTCTGTTTATCATCTCATAATCGTAATAATGATGGTGTTTATATTGCGCTGAATCTTGTGCAGAGACAAATCAAAGCGCTTTCGCACCAGTCATTCACACGCATGCATAACTCTAAATCTGGAGAAACTGAAGACAAGGAAGTGGCAAGGAAGGGAGGCTATTTTGGGAAGAGGTGGGTTTTAAGGCCAGACTTGAATTAAGAGCTGAGTGTGGAGATTTGACGACGCGAAAGAGGAAGTTCATTCCAATTGCAAGGTCCAGAGACAGAGAGAGAACGGCGTCCAACAGTGGAGTGTTTGAATCTGGGATTAAAGCGTAAACAGAGTGGATCCGAAGCCGATCGTAGAGAGCGAGATGGAGTGTAGAGGTGAAGGCAGCCACAGAGATAGGAAGGGGCAGATTTGTGAATACATTTATAACATTGAGTGCTGATGCGAAAGACTAGACGATCAGTTTTGATTTTTTTTCCCCAGTCAAACTGAGGAGATTGTGTGGGAATCGAACCCAGACCACTCATGCACACTGTGTTAGCCGACAAGCGTCTTAACCACTTTCCCACCTTGTTCCTAAAGCATGGATCGATGTTTGTACGCATATATACATGAACACATTTCAAAGACCACGGTAAGAGGAATGTCAACCGTCACCAGATGGGACACACAGACACAGTCTCCTGTTTGGGAACAACCGGTCGATTAGGGACTCTACAATCGTCTCCACAGCTGGTAGTTGGGTGAGAGAGAGGGAGGGGTTAGAAAGAAAGAGTAGGGCGGGGAAGAGGCTGGTGGGGGTTTGGGGGGGAGGGGGGGGGAATGAGAGAGAAAGAGACAGTGGGTGAAAGAGTGGGGTTGGGGTTGGGGGTGGTGGGGTGTCGGATGAGGGGAAGGGGGAGGGGGGGGCGGGAGGAGGAGGCGAGAGACAGACAGAGAGACGGGCCTTATAAAAAGACCCACGGAATATTCCAGCTCTCTCTTCAACTTAAAGCTGCACACCACTTCATACTTTATCGTCTGTAGGCTCCTCACCTCAGACGGTAAAAATAATAAGTGAATGGCTGTGTTTGCTGTTTTCTGCATAGACCATCCATGCAACTGACATTCTTCTTTTAATCACCACTACCATCATCTTCATCGTCTATTCTGGTGAGTGTGTAGAGTTAGCACAATCATTATTGTGGAAACTGACGGCAATATTTCCACATTTCTTCCCTTGTACTCTTTTGACTGGCCCTTCGTAAAGTCTCTTGACAGGGGAAGAAATGTACAGTATATAATTATTACAATGTTATTTAAACATATATATATATAATTTCCAGTCTTCGGAATGAAACTGATGGGGGGAGAAATTAGGGGAAGAAATGTGGATATTGCCATGGAAACTGTATTACCTGATTTCTGGTTGTTTCCCTTTAATTTTGTTTATTGTTTAGTGTGGGATTTATTTATTTATTTATTTTATTATTGTCTGATATATTGGTTGTTTTTTTTTTAATTTTGTTTGTTGTTTCGTGTGGAAACTTTATTGTCTGTTGTATGGTTGTTTCCGTTTGATTTTGTTTGTTGTTGAGTGTGGGGACATTATTATTTTTTATTGTCTGGTTTGTGATTCTTTCCTTTTGATTTAGTTTCTTGTTGTTGGTTTTTTTTTATTATCTAGTCGGGAAAAAAACTGAAAAGATATGACAGAGATTAAGTGGTTCACACATGGAAGTTCGGATAATTGGGTACATGTCCTGGAAGTTGGAGTTAGTGTTTCATCCTTGTGTCAAAGACATTAGGGAAGGAAGGAAGGGTGGTGGGTGGATGGAAGGAAAAAAATGATTGAGGTTAATGTCGCGTCATACACACTGATGATTGTTCATGCATAATTGAATGATTAATTTTTCACATTTGAATTGTTATAATATCGGGTGTCCCCCCCAAAAGTGAACCGCTTTTTGACAAGTATTTTCTCAGTGATAGAGAAACCGAATTCAATGAAAATTTTCACAAAGTAACCTTAGGGTATTATCAACAAGTCTACAAAATATCTAAAAGTTCGGACACAAATTATGCGAGTACTGTCAAATTCAAAACGGCATGTCAAAAAAATCCAATATCAGAGCTGTACAATGTGACCTTCGTCATGTTCATGCCAGTTGCCAGGTGTTGGCATCTGTCAATCTAAAAATAGCCT
>NC_134888.1:1606555-1609055 GCF_041734735.1 Babylonia areolata | reverse complement strand
TTTTTTTATTAGTCTGTTTTTTGTGTGCTTTTTGTTTTTAATTATTATTTTATCATTCATTTATTCTATGTTTTAAGGTGTGTTCTGGGGATTTCTCCCGTTGTATTTTTAAGGTTCACTTTTTTTTTTTTTTTTTTTTAAGAAGCACGCGGTTTTCGGTAAATGGTGCGGTGAGTCAGGGCTAAATTTTGTACCATACTTAGCTCACACTCACACTCACACACACACACACACACAGCCTGTGATAGACATCTCACCAGTGTACATGAGCAGCTTTGGCTTTTGTTGAACGAAAAGAAAAATGAGTGCGTCTGTCAGCATGTTTGTGTGTATGTGTCACATGCATGTGTGTGTGCGTGCGCTTGTAGGTATTTGTGTGCGGGAGCGTGAAGGCGTGTGTGTGTGTGTGTGTGTGTGTGTGTCAAAGAAACAAAGCGACACGATACAAGGATATCCAGCATTTGATTTAATTAATCAAACATGCTTTTCCGTACTTGGATATATATATATATAACATGGTTTCAAGCAAGTGCAAAAAGTTTGGCTCTGCAAATATGAAATCCATTAATACAGTAACCACAAAAAACGGGGGTTTGTCACATTGGCTACTGCCCAGTTTTGATGAAGTGAAAAGGTTGAATAAAGATCTTCAATCGTTCTGTTGTTGGTTTATGCTTTTATGTTGTTGTGGTTGTTGTTTGTTTCGTGTTTTTTTTCTTCTTCTTCGTCGTCTTACTTTATCCGTAACGAAGGCTTCGGCGTTAGTACATTACAACTGCGCTACACTACGCTGTACTACACTGTGCTATATAACACTGCGCTATGTCACACTTCACTTCACTGTACTACACTACAAAAAACTACGGTACCCTACACTAAACTAAACTGCGCTGCGTTAGGATACACTACACTACTCTGCACTACACTACACTGCACTACACTACACTGCACTACGCTACGCTACACTACACTGCCCTAAGTTATACTACACCACACTACACTGCACTGCACTGCACTGCACTACACTGCACTACACTACACTACACTACACTGCATTACACTACAGTGCACTATGCTACGCTACACTACTCTGCACTACACTACACTGCACTACACTACACTGCACTACGCTACGCTACACTACACTGCCCTAAGTTATACTACACCACACTACACTGCACTGCACTACACTACACTACACTGCATTACACTACACTGCACTGCACTACACTGCATTGCATTACACTACACTATGCTGTACTACACTGCACTACACTCCACTGTACTACACTACACTGCACTACACTACGTTACAATATATTACACTACACTGTACTACACTACGCTACACTGCACTACACTACACTGCACTACACTACACTACACTACACTGCACTGCACTACACTGCACTGCACTACACTGCACTACACTGCACTGCACTACACTAACTACACTGCACTACACTACACTGCACTGCACTACACTGCACTACACTACACTGCATTACACTGCACTGCACTACACTACACTGCACTACACTACACTACACTGCACTGCACTACACTACACTACACTGCATTACACTACACTACACTGCACTGCATTGCATTACACTACACTCTGCTGTACTACACCACAATACACTACACTACGTTACAATATATTACAGTAGTACTACACTACACTGCACTGCACTACACTGCACTACACTACACTACACTGTACTACATTACACTACACTGCACTGCACTGCACTACACTACACTGCACTACACTACACTACACTGTACTACATTACACTACACTGCACTGCACTGCACTACACTACACTGCACTACACTACACTACACTGCACTACACTACACTGCACTACACTGCATTACACTGCACTACACTACACTACACTGCACTGCACTACACTACACTACACTGCATTACACTACACTACACTGCACTGCATTGCATTACACTACACTCTGCTGTACTACACTGCACTACACTCCACTGTACTACACCACAATACACTACACTACGTTACAATATATTACAGTAGTACTACACTACACTGCACTGCACTACACTGCACTACACTACACTACACTGTACTACACTACACTACACTGCACTGCACTGCACTACACTACACTACACTACACTGCACTACACTACACTACACTGCACTACACTACACTGCACTACACTGCATTGCATTACACTAAACTGCACTACACTACACTGCATTGCATTACACTAAACTGCACTACACTGCACTACAACTACACTACACTGCACTACACTACACTGCACTACACTGCATTGCATTACACTAAACTGCACTACACTGCACTACAACTACACTACACTGCACTACACTACACTACACTGCACTGCACTACACTACACTACACTGCACTACACTACACTACACTACACTACACTGCACTACACTACACTACACTACACTGCATTGCATTACACTACACTAAACTGCACTACACT
>NC_134888.1:1586555-1589055 GCF_041734735.1 Babylonia areolata | reverse complement strand
TGGGGGTTAGGGGGGTCGGGGTGGAGTGGGGTGGGGGGGAGGGGTTGTAATGTTCTCAGTATGACGTACCCTGACGAGTGTACGCACAATGTCAGTGACGTACACGGCGTGTTTCACCAGGTCTTGAAGGCCCTCTGGCACTTCCTGGGCGCCTTCCACGGCAGACTCCATCTGTGTCAGTTTCTACTTTCAAGTTTCTGTTTCAATTTCTCAAAGAGGCGTCACTGCGCTCGGAAAAAAAAAAAAAAAAAAAAATCCACATACATACGCAACACTACATCTGCTAGGAAGTTGCCTGACCAGCAGCATAACCCAACGCGCTTAGTTAGGCCTTGAGTACATGTATATATATATATATATATATATATATATATATATATATATATATATATTTGTGTAGCTATCAGAGTAGATTTCTGCTTCAGAATTTTGCCAGAGGATAACACTCTCGTTGCTATGGGTTCTTTTTTCAGTGCGACAACTGCGTGCTGCACACGGGACACCGTCTCATCCTAATGACAAGACGCTCAGTCTGTGATTTTCCAGTCAACCTTGGGAGAAAGGGCGACAGCGGGATTCGAACCCGGACCCTCACGGACTCTCTGTATTGGCAGCTGAGCGTCTTAACCATTCAGCCACCTTCCTCTGTGTCTGAGAACCCGGGGGCTCCAGCAACAGCGTCAACAAGGTCCCTGGTTCGAATCTCGGTGACGGCGCCTGGTGGGTAAAGGGTGGAGATTTTCCCGATCTCCCAGGTCAGCATATGTGCAGACCTGCCAGTGCCTGAACCCCCCCTTCGTGTGTATACGCAAGGTGAAGGTCAAATACGCACGTTAAAGATCCTGTAATCCATGTCAGCGTTCGGTGAGTTATGGAAACAAGAACATACCCAGCATGCACATCCCCGGAAACAGAGTACGGCTGCCTACATGGCGAGATAAAAAAAGAAAAAAAAAAAAAAAAAAAAAAAAAACCGTTCACACACGTAACATGTTTAAAATGTTACATGTTTGCGTATGTGTGTGTGTGCCTGAAATCTGATTGAAAGACACAGGAAACGAATGATGAGCGCCCAATGGCAGCCGTCAGTCAGCTCTACCCAGGTAGGCAGCCTGCTGTGTAAATGACCCCGTGTTTGTAAAGCGCTTAGAGCTTGGTCTCCGACCGAGAATAGGCGCTATATAATTATCCAGATCAATGAAACATCCACAGGGACAGTCTGTGTCTATATCCACGCTTATTGCAACGAAACAAACAGTCTGTGTATTCATTAATACTTATTGCAACGTAACATTAACATCCACAGTTAGTCTGTGTATTCATTAATACTTATTGCAACGTAACATTAACATCCAATAGTTACAATCTGTGTATTCATTAATACCTATTGCAACGTAACATTAACATCCACAGTTACAGTATGTGTATTCATTCATACTTATTGCAACGTAACATTAACATCCAATAGTTACAATCTGTGTATTCATTAATACCTATTGCAACGTAACATTAACATCCACAGTTACAGTATGTGTATTCATTCATACTTATTGCAACGTAACATTAACATCCAAGAGTTATAGTCTGTGTATTTATTAATACTTATCACAACGTAACATTAACATCCACAGTTACAGTATGTGTATTCATTCATACTTATTGCAACGTAACATTAACATCCAAGAGTTATAGTCTGTGTATTTATTAATACTTATCACAACGTAACATTAACATCCACAGTCTGTTTATTCATCAATACTTTTGCAACGTAACATTAACATCCACAGTTACAGTATGTATCTTTATCAATGCATATTGCCATGTAAAGTAAACACCTAAAGTGAGAGCCTGCATTTTTATTAACGCTTATTTCATAGGTAATCAGAAACAAAAAAACAAACAAAAGAAAAAACAAACAAACAAAAATCGCTAGTTCGTCTTTAATATTAGTTCCAGCAACAACGCTTATCCCAATGTAACAACAACAACAACAACAACAAAAATCGACAATTTCACCGTATCTTAAACGTTTGCTTCCAGCAACAACGCCTACTTTCAGTTTAACCCTTTCACCGCCAAGCTCGCATTTATGCACAGGCGTGGTAGAGGACCCATGTCACTGAAAGGTGACCATTCATTGGTCTGTTATCCATGCACCTACTGCTCTTAGTGTTCAGTGGTAGGATAGGCCATATTTTCTATACATCGCAGGGGGAATCCCCAGCTATTCTTAGCCACTGTCTTTTCTGTGTTCATACCACAAGGGAATTTTGTACTCTAAATTGACTCGCGGTGAAACGGTTAACGCTTATTTCATAGGTAAACAGAAAACAAAAAACCCAAGAAAACATCGCTAGATAGTCTTTAATTTTGGTCCCCCCCCCACCCCCCCGCAACCCCCCCACCCCCACCCCCCACCCCACCTCCCCACCCCACGGCCCACTTCCACCCCCCCCTCCCCCCTAAAAAGAAAATCGACAATTTCTCCGTATCTCAAACT
>NC_134888.1:1556555-1584055 GCF_041734735.1 Babylonia areolata | reverse complement strand
CAGAGAGACATAGAGAGAAAGACAGACAAGACAGAAACAGAGAGAGACAGAGACAAAGACACAGACAGATAGAGACTAAGACACAGACAGATAGAGATTAAGACAGAGACAGACAGACAGACAGAGACAAAGACAGACAGACAGACAGATAGACAGACAGAGATTGAGAGGGACAGAGAGAGGCAGACAGAGACATAGAGAGAGACAGGGAGAGACAGACAGAGACAGACAGATAGACAGAAGGACAGAAACAGAGAGAGACAGGGAGAGGGAGACAGAGACAGAAAGACAGACAGACAGAAATAGAGACACAGAGAGAGAGAGAGAGACAGACAGACAGACAGACAGAGACAGAAACACAAACAGACAGACAGAAAGAAGAACAGAAACTAGAGAGAGAGACACACACAGACACAGACACAGAGAGACAGACACAGACAGACAAAGACAGAAAGACAGACAGACAGAAACAGAGACAGAGAGAGACAGACAGACAGACAGAGGCAGAAACACAGACAGACAGACAGACAGAAAGAAGGATAGAAACTAGAGAGAGAGAAACAGAGACATAGACAGACACAGAGAGACAGACACAGAGAGAGACACAGAGAGAGACACATACCAGCAGGGTCTTGACAATCTTTTGGCCTTCGACCATTGGGGTGGAACAGACGTGGGAGTATGTGTCCCTCATGTCTTTGAGCACATTCTGGTATGCCTTGCTCATCTCCAGGGATTTCTCAAGCATAGCCTTCTGGTTCTGGTCGTGGGTAAGGATGGGAGGAGGGTAGGGGGGGGATGAGGGAGGTGAGGGGAGAGGGGTGAGGGGGGGGTGTATGTGTGAAAGACAACATGCGGTGTCATCGTCATCCTAATCGTCATCATCATCATCGTCATGTCGTCATCATCATCGTCATCATCATCATCATGGTCGCTTTCGTCGTCGTTGTCATTGTCATCGTCGTCACCATCATCGTAATCATCTCCTTTTTTCATCATCATTATCATCATCATCATCATCATCTTCTTGTCATTGCATTGTCATCACTACTACTACTAATACTACCACTACTAATGAAAATAATAACAGCAACCTATTATCATTATTATTGTTATTGTCACTGTTGTTGTTGTTGTTGTCCATACTCTCCCTCTTCCTCTCTCACTCAGGAGGAAGGTGGCAGAATGGTTAAGACGCTCAGCTGCCAATACAGACAGACCGTGAGGGTGTGGGTTCGAATCCCGCTCTCGCCCTTTCTCCTAAGTTTGACTGGAAAATCAAACTGAGCGTCTAGTCTTTCGGATGAGACGATAAACCGAGGTCCCGTGTGCAGCACGCACTTGGCGCACTGAAAAAGAACCCATGGCAACGAGAGTGTTGTCCTCTGGCGAAATTACGTAAAAGGAAATCCACTTTCATAGGTACACAAATATGTAAGCATGCACTCAAGGCCTGACTAAGCGCGTTGGGTTATGCTGCTGGTCAGGCATCTGCTCAACAGATGTGGTGTAGCGTGTATGGATTTGTCCGAACGCAGTGACGCCTCCTTGAGAAAGTGAAACTGAAACTCTCTCACTCTCCGTTTCTCCATCTTGCTTCCTCTTTCCCTCTCCCTCCCTATCTCTCTCTCTCCCTTTTCCTCCTTCTCTCTCTCTTTCCCTCTTCCTCCCTCTCTCTCTCTCTCTCCCTTTTCCCCCTCTCTCTCTCTTTCCCTCTCCCTCCCTATCTCTCTCTCTCTCCCTTTCCCCCCCTCTCTCTCTTTCCCTCTCCCTCCCTATCTCTCTCTCTCCCTTTCCCCCCCTCTCTCTCTTTCCCTCTCCCTCCCTATCTCTCTCTCTCCCTTTTCCCCCTCTCTCTCTCTTTCCCTCTCCCTCCCTATCTCTCTCTCTCCCTTTCCCCCCCTCTCTCTCTTTCCCTCTCCCTCCCTATCTCTCTCTCTCCCTTTCCCCCCCTCTCTCTCTTTCCCTCTCCCTCCCTATCTCTCTCTCTCCCTTTCCCCCCCTCTCTCTCTTTCCCTCTCCCTCCCTATCTCTCTCTCTCCCTTTTCCCCCTCTGTCTCTCTTTCCCTCTCCCTCCCTCTCCCTTTTCCCTCTCTCTCTTTCCCTCTCCCTCCCTATCTCTCCCTCTCCCCCTCTCTTTTTCCCTCTCCCTTTTCCCCCTCTGTCTCTTCCCCTCTCCCTCCCTCTCTCCCCATCTCTCTCTCCCTCTCCATCCCTTTACCCTCTCTCTTCCCCCCCTCTCTTCCTGTCTCTACCCACCTCTCTCTCTACCCCTCCTCCCTCTCTCTCTCTCCCCCTCTCTCTCTCTAACCCCATCTCTGTCCCTCTCTCTACCCCCTCCTCTCTCTCTCCCTCTCTACCCCCTCCTCTCTCTCTCTCTCTCTAACCCCCCCCTCTCTTCCTGTCTCTACCCACCTCTCTCTCTACCCCTCCTCCCTCTCTTCCCCCCTCTCTCTCTTCCTGTCTCTACCCCTCCTCCCTCTCTTCCCCCCTCTCTCTCTTCCTGTCACTACCCACCTCTCTCTCTACCCCTCCTCCCTCTCTTCCCCCCTCTCTCACTTCCTGTCTCTACCCACCTCTCTCTCTACCCCTCCTCCCTCTCTTCCCCCCTCTCTCACTTCCTGTCTCTACCCACCTCTCTCTCTACCCCTCCTCCCTCTCTTCCCCCCTCTCTCACTTCCTGTCTCTACCCACCTCTCTCTCTACCCCTCCTCCCTCTCTTCCCCCCTCTCTCACTTCCTGTCTCTACCCACCTCTCTCTCTACCCCTCCTCCCTCTCTTCCCCCCTCTCTCACTTCCTGTCTCTACCCACCTCTCTCTCTACCCCTCCTCCCTCTCTTCCCCCCTCTCTCACTTCCTGTCACTACCCACCTCTCTCTCTACCCCTCCTCCCTCTCTTCCCCCCTCTCTCACTTCCTGTCTCTACCCACCTCTCTCTCTACCCCTCCTCCCTCTCTTCCCCTCTCTCTCTCTCCCTCTCTCTACCCCCTCCTCTCTCTCTCCCTCTCTCTACCCCCTCCTCTCTCTCTCCCTCTCTTCCCCCCTCTCTCTCTCCCTCTCTCTACCCCCTCCTCTCTCTCTCCCTCTCTACCCCCTCCTCTCTCTCTCCCTCTCTTCCCCCCTCTCTCTCTCCCTCTCTCTACCCCCTCCTCTCTCTCTTCCTCTCTCTACCCCCTCCTCTCTCTCTCCCTCTCTTCCCCCCTCTCTCTCTCCCTCTCTCTACCCCCCTCCTCTCTCTCTCCCTCTCTACCCCCCTCCTCTCTCTCTCCCTCTCTCTCTATTCCCTCTCTCCCTCTCTCTACCCCCCTCCTCTCTCTCTCCCTCTCTCTCTATTCCCTCTCTCCCTCTCTCTACCCCCCTCCTCTCTCTCTCCCTCTCTTCCCCCCCTCTCTCTCTCCCTCTCTCTACCCCCTCCTCTCTCTCTCCCTCTCTTCCCCCCTCTCTCTCTCCCTCTCTCTACCCCCTCCTCTCTCTCTTCCTCTCTCTACCCCCTCCTCTCTCTCTCCCTCTCTCTACCCCCTCCTCTCTCTCTCCCTCTCTCTACTCCCTCCTCCCTCTCTCTCTCCCCACCTCTCTCTCTTCCCCCCTCTGTGTGTGTCTGCATGTGTGTCTGTATCTCACCGTCTCTCTCTCACCCTCTCTCTCTATTCCCCCATCTCTCTCTCTGTATCTGTTAGTGTGTCTGTGTTTGTCTGTCTGTCTCTCCCTCTCTCTCTCTCTCTCTGCGTGTCAGTGACGATGCAAGAGGTGGGGTGAGTGACGGACAGACAGACAGACGGACAGACTGACCAGCACAGTCACATCCAGAGAACTCGTGGTGGTCTCCCGACAGTAGCACAGTGGACATCTGTGAGGCTGAGGACTTCTGTGGGTGACCGTCATGTTTGTCCTGGTGACAACGAGATTGGCTGGATAAATACGTACAGAAATGCTCTCTCTCTCTCTCTCTCTCTCTCTCTCTCACATACACACACACACACACACACACACACTCACATACACACACTCACACACACACACACACACACACACACACACACACACACACACTCACACACACACACACACTCGAACGAATACATGAGTACATATGTCAAAGGAAATTTTCTATCTAAAATTACGTTTAAATAACATACTTACCGTGACCCAACTAGTGCAGACTCCGGCAGGGGTCTGACATTCCTGTCCTGTGCAAACTATCCGCCCATGCGGAGCAGACGAAACTACGGCCGATAACCTCCCGGAAGTAGGTAACCTCCCCTTTGTCCCGCTGGTTATCGCCCTCTTTTGACGGCAATATGCCATCACCAGCGCAGCAAGCAGGAAGAACAGGAAGCGGGGAGGACGGGAGGGTCTTAAATTTGGGTCACGGTAAGTATGTTATTTAAACGTAATTTTAGATAGAAAATTTCCTTTTAATTACACATACTTAACCGTGACCCAACTAGTGCAGAATAGCACGACAAGGTGGAGGGCTCGCCTGTTCTACTGTCTGTGAGCTGTGATGGTCTGTTGTGCATCATCCCGCAGGCGTGCGACATCTCTCTGGTAGAAGTCGATGAGCCATTATCCCTTAGGCGATAGGTGTCCCTCAAGTAGAATTTGACGAAAGTAGAGTGTACTGTGTCGCCTAAGGACATTAGTGCGGGTAAAGAAGACAGAGGTCCACAGCTGTATTGTGGGGGAGGTCTGTGGACCACAGCTGAGCAGATGAGCGCGGATGAGCGTCAATGCAAGGAGGTGCGCATGTGGTTTGATCTGATGATTCCACAACGGATGTGGGCCGATAGTGGAAGTGGTTTTTGTGTTTGAAGGAAACTGTGGCACGAGACAGAGGTAGGTCACCGTGTTGGGCCTGCCTCAGGCATGACAGCCAGATCTGTGGAGCTCCTCCATGCGAGCTGACAGGCGATGGGCACTCCCCCGCCCCTGGCCCCCCCCCACCCCCTTTTTTGACGTTGTCAAAAAATGACAGCACTGGTATGTTGCCTATGCATAGGATGGCAGACATTTGGCAACAAAAGACTTGATGTCCCTGGTGTCTCTGGGACAGGGTTGTGTAATTGCCCAGGTAGGTACCATCACGAAGGGGCATACGGAAGGCTTGGTGGCTTCTCTGCCTGAGTGTGGCCTGTTGGAGTAACCTGCAGAAGGTTGTCCGCAGTCAATGGCTGGGTTGGATCAGGCTGTGGAAGTGCATTTCATGTGCCCACAGGTCACTGAGTCTCATTCAGTGATGGAATTCCCAAATGGAAGAGGGTTTCCATGGGGAAAATTTTTGCTGAAGGTTTTTTAGTGAGAAAGGGGACCGGATCCATGACAGGCCTCTGGCTGTGTGTGGTGCGCACTGAGTCTGGGATGGAGCGGGGCGGGGCAGGGAGGTAAGTGGCTCAAGATGTGTTGTACTGGCTATTTACATCAAAGCACTGATCTGACATACGTTTTTAGTATGGCCAGTGGTTTCTTAATTGCAAAGGGAAATCATTTGCAGCTTAGTCTTTCATGAATGACTATGTCTCTCAGACTAGAAGTCAAATTGCACTGGGACTTAGTGCTGTAGCCTTAGGCCTAAGTAGCCTTTGGGAACCTTCCCAATTATGAGTCCTAAGGCCCTCTTGATTGAGGGACCGGGGATGCAACTTGGGCAAAACACTCTCTACTATAAATTGTATAATCGAATTCCAGCCCGAATAGACTGGACAGCAGATGCCTCCTCTGCTGTTCTGATGGAGACTGTCGTACTCGACTGATTATCATATACTGTTCCTAGGAGGACACCAATCAGCATGGGTAAACCAGGAAACAGCTGCTGTGTGCTTCAGGGACGAAGGTGTTCACCATGCAGATTATGTTGCAATGTAAGGAAGCCGGAAAGAGTTGACGGGGTCTTGTGGTGCAACCGTGTGTCAGAAAGACATGGTGCTTGCTTCCGAAGTGACAACAAAGTCATCCTCTGACAGTCCCTTGACCGAAGGCTGGGGCTCCATGATGGGATAGCCTGCCTAGGCTAGCAACCTCTGGAAGTGTCTCATTGGAAAGACAGTGCCTGAGGAGGAATGGCCATCTGTAACCACAGCAGTGGTTGTGTGTAGAGGCCGAAAGGATCGGGCAGGGAAGACTAAGTGCAGAAAGTGCTTTCGAACGCCAATTGTTTGAGACGTTGATGCTGGATTCGTGTTCAAGCAAGGTGATGGGGTGAACTGATGTGCTTGAATGCGGCATCTGCCGTGCTGGTATGAGTGGGCAGAAAGGTACACCCCTGTGGCTAATGGACGGTTCGTTGTGCTTTGTGGGACGCATCCGTCCTCGTCAATATGCCTTTCTCCCAAATGTAGAGGAAAACAATTATGACCCAGGCCTTCTGCTACTAGAGAGGAGTAGAAGAGATGGGCTGAGGGTGATTGTCTCCTGCCCAGTGGGCAGTTTTTGGGTCCGCTAAAACTTGTAAGGCAAGATAGACACCTCTTCATGGGAAGGCTGGCTAGGATGTAGGGCCTGTGTGGAGCTTTTGTCACAATCACAGTGGTGCAAACCAAGGGTTGTTGTAGGCAAGGGGAGAAAGAAGGGATGCCTTACAAACTTGGAAGGAATGAAAGGCATGTGTGTCCAGAGTGGCACCTCTAAGTTGGACTGCCTCACCCTTCCTTGTGCATCTCCAGCCTTATGGGTGATTGTTGCAGGCAAATGAGTTGGGTTGCCTTGTCCGTCCTTGCACCAAGAGAGGCATTCTTAGCCCTGTGGGTGTGAAGGGGGTATGTGTGGATCCCTAAGGACCAGCCACTATTGAAATGTGAAGGAGCATACATTCAGGCGTGACTGAGGCTATTATTATTTTATTTTATTTTTGTGAGTGCAGTCGTCCTCCAAAAGCAAGGTAGGGATGAATTTATGAAAATGAATACATATATGTGCCAAGGGAATAAAAACTTCCATCAGCTCAAGTGATGTCTGAAGTATGCCAATGACAAGAGATCGAGACACAAGAAATAAGCAGCTGTATAAGCATACGTGTAGCGTGCACCGATATACCCAAGTAAGTGGGTAAGTGTGCATAATCATCAATGGAAAGGAATCTGTCCATGCACCTACATATGAGATGTACATACGCATATGAATAAAGTGCCAGTACGTAGAGGCAGAGAGTTCTGGGCATTGTGAACAGAAGGCCGCAAATGCAAGTGTGCCTATATTGCTATGTAGGGAATCTCAATGAACAGATGTCAATGAATTGAGATAGAAATATAATTGTACATGTTAATATGAAAGTCGTCTGAACCTATCCCATAAGCACATACACATGTGTATACCGATGGATAAGTACGCATCTATACGTGAAAGCAGAAATGCGTATGAATGTAGCAATATATCTCATATATATGTATATATGTGTGTGTGTATATATATATGTATATATATATATATACATATATATAATTTTTTTTTTTTTTTTTTTTTTTTTTTTTTTTTAAATATGTATAGATTTTTCTATATATATTTCGTGATTGTTGCTTGTGATAATAAATCAAATGGATAGAAGGGGAAATATTGTGATGCATTTCCTGTAGCCAATAGCCTGAGAAACAGCAAGAAAAGTGCAGTTGCTATGCAAAGATGTGTAAAGTCCCTGACTGGGCATGAGGACCCAATGAGAAACCGAAAGAAAACATCGTTGGTGGACAGCACGGGGGGCAGGAGTGATGTGCTGTGTCGGCGAAACTAACCACAGCTTCGAGCGCCTAGGTTACAAATGTGGAGTTGCCTCCCTTGGCGCCGAAAATCATCGAAAAGGAATGTGTCTTTAGAGCACATATCCCCCTTGTGCGACGTGTCCTCGCTGAACAGGGAGGAGTGTCATGTTGTGTGTGAGAGTCCGTGGTTCGATGCCACCGTAACCGACACAGGTGAAAACGAGCGCAAGGGGAATAATTATAATGCCCCTTAGTGCCGTGGGCATCCCAACCCGAATCGGTTGCCATCGGACGCGAGACGGTCAGGGCATGTGGCATGACGGCGCCGTAATCGAGTGTTATGGGCGTCGTGGGCGAGGGGGGTGACAAGTCCGTCGGCTTGCCGTGGGATGTGCATCCCCCTGTTGCTGAACGGCGGTCCAATCTCGCGAACAGCTCCTGCGAGAGGACCGGCGTTCAGTTGTCAGTTGTGTGTTGACGGATAAAGTGATAGACAAGATCGGCCCGAGCACTGCCGAGAGGCAGGATCGAGTTATTAATACATGTAAGAATTATCTTGATATTCATTGTGAAAACTTTAAATACAAAACTCATTTACATATTTTCTGATTTTTCAAGCACTGCGCACTCAATGTTGAAAAATGCAACAGACATACGTGGGGACTCTCTTTTTCTTCCCCACTTCAAGCGGGTAAAAGGCCTTGTCAGGCTTGCACGCCTTGATATTGATATATGATATGATATAAGAGGTACTCCAACGTGGAAGTGCCAATATTAGTCTGGGAAACAGCAGAGTTAGGCAATGGGGCAGAAGAATCCAACACTGCCTAAGTTCCAATGGGGCGTGCACGTACCTGCTCTGTGGGCGCAAGGCGCGGCACCAGAAGGCAGAGTGGTGCATAATTGCTGCAGCAAGTTTAGCGATGAGTTGCTGATTGTTTGGTTGAGTAGCTTGCTGAGACACCATTAGTGGATGGGAAACAGCAGCACTCGGTGGTGTGGCAGATGGGGTCATCACCGCATAGCTTGGTAGGACCGTGCACACACTCGCACTGAAGGCGAGGAGCAGTGCCGGTGCAAGGGAAATAACTGCGGCGGTCACCGGCAAGGGTGCCGAAGCAGGGGTTGCCTCCCTTGGATCGGGTGATCCGGACAAGGGGGGGGGTGCACGCGTATGGGCAAGCGTGTCCCCTAGTGGTCCACCTTCCTCCCTACACCAGGGGAGGGCATCCCTACACGCCTCGGTCGCTATTGGATCCGAGACGGTCGAGGCAAGCCGCGTGGGGGGTCGCGTGATCCGATGTCACGGCCGCCACCACGGACGCATCGCACATAGGGCCCAGTCTAACGTGCGGATCCAAGACAAGCTGCCTTTTTTTTTTTTTTTTTTTTCCCCAAGGGATTGTGGCCATTCCATTGGTGCAACTGTGGGTATGGTAAAGAGATAGAGGAGATCGACTCGTACACTGCCGACTGGCAGGGCCGAGAAAACGCGGATCGCGTCGAGTGAGTTCGCGGATCGATAAAAATGACATGAAAGGTAACACTGACCTGAGTGTGTGACCACAAACCTCTAGAAGTCACCAGAGGAGGTGGCGGAGGTCTGGAGTCGACCGGAGGGAGCGGAGGAAGTGGAGAAGGCGGCGGGTTGGCGTTGTTTAGAGGGCCAGGAGTAGAGGGCCCAGAGTGTCAGCGAATCGATTGCGATCGCGCTTTAATTTTAGCACGATTCCCCAATCGAGCTACATAATTATGTGACCTGGTTGGAGACATAATTTGACCACAAACAAGAACGCCAGAGAATCGACAGACAGAAAATACGAAAAAACCTAGCCGTATGAAGAGCACAGGTACAGGAGTCATGATGGCTGCCGGAAAAAGAGGGCGATAACCAGCGGGACAAAGGGGAGGTTACCTACTTCCGGGAGGTTATCGGCCGTAGTTTCGTCTGCTCCGCATGGGCGGATAGTTTGCACAGGACAGGAATGTCAGACCCCTGCCGGAGTCTGCACTAGTTGGGTCACGGTTAAGTATGTGTAATTAAATGGGAAATCACAAAGCGGTCATCTGTGGGCCTCAGGTTCGTTTTGCATGGTCGATATGATGATTACGTAGTCCGCATGGCCCCGCAAGCCGTGGTGAGGGGTATTGACACGGGGGAGTATTGACACGGGGGAGTATCGACTCGGAGGAGTATTGACACGGGGGGAGTATCGACACGGGGGGAGTATCGACACGGGGGGAGTATCGACACGGAGGGAGTATCGACACGGGGGGAGTATCGACACGGGGGGAGTATCGACACGGAGGGAGTATCGACACGGGGGGAGTATCGACACGGAGGGAGTATCGACAGGGGGGGAGTATCGACACGGAGGGAGTATCGACACGGGGGGAATATCGACACGGAGGGAGTATCGACACGGAGGGAGTATCGACACGGGGGGAGTATCGACAGGGGGGGAGTATTGACACGGAGGGAGTATCGACACGGAGGGAGTATCGACAGGGGGGGAGTATTGACACGGGGGAGTATCGACACGGAGGGAGTATCGACAGGGGGGAGTATTGACACGGGGGAGTATTGACACGGAGGGAGTATCGACACGGAGGGAGTATCGACAGGGGGGGAGTATCGACAGGGGGGGAGTATCGACACGGAGGGAGTATCGACAGGGGGGGAGTATTGACACGGAGGGAGTATCGACACGGAGGGAGTATTGACACGGGGGGAGTATCGACACGGGGGGAGTATCGACACGGAGGGAGTATCGACACGGAGGGAGGGAGTATCGACACGGAGGGAGTATCGACACGGAGGGAGTATTGACACGGAGGGAGTATCGACAGGGGGGGAGTATCGACAGGGGGGGAGTATCGACAGGGAGGGAGTATCGACACGGAGGGAGTATCGACACGGAGGAAGTATCGACAGGGGGGGAGTATTGACACGGAGGGAGGGAGTATCGACACGGAGGGAGTATCGACACGGAGGGAGTATCGACAGGGGGGGAGTATCGACAGGGGGGGAGTATTGACACGGGGGAGTATTGACACAGGGGGAGTATTGACACGCTCCCTCCAGGGAGAATATATAGAACCTTATTTGATAATGAATAATGATAATACAAAATATCTTAATAATGATACTTTTTATATCGCACTTTCCAAACCTTTCACGGCGCTTGAAAATAGCGCGTCAGTCAGTCAGTCACACACACCCACACCCACACCCACACACGCACACACACAAAGAAAAGAGAGAGAGAGAACCATAACTCCCCCCTCCCTCCATCCCCACCCCTCCCCCATCCCTACCTCCCCTTCGTCCCCCCCCCCACCCCCCGTTCCCCCAAAACACGCCCCCACCCCCACCACCTTACCCACACACCCCCGCCTTCACCCCCACCACCTTACCCACATACTCCCATCCCCACCACCTACCCACACACCCCCACCCCCACACCCCTCCAGCCCTTTAGTCCTAACCTGTCGACATTGAGTTCGATAACAGGCAGCGTCTCTCTGTCTTCGGGAGCAACGTCCAGAAATTTGGCGATCTTTTTCTCCAGGGCTCCAATGGCATTCACCTTCAACGACAATACAATACAGTACAATACAATACAGTACAATACAGTACAATACGGTACAGTACAATACAATACAGTACAATACAGTACAATACGGTACAGTACAATACAATACAGTACAATACAGTACAATACAATACGGTTCAATACAGTACAATACGGTACAGTACAATACAATACAGTACAATACAGTACAGTACAATACGGTACAACACATTACAAGACAATAAGTAAAATACAATACAGTACAATACAATACAATACAGTACAATACAATACAATACAGTACAGAACGGCACAATACAAGACAATACAAGAGAATACAGTACAGTACAATACAAGACAATACAACGCAATACAAAACATTACAGTACAGTACAATACAATACAGCACAAGACAATACAGTACAATACAAGACAATACAGTTCAATACAGTACAGTACAATACAATACAGTACAATACAACGCAATACAAAACATTACAGTACAGTACAATACAATACAGCACAATACAATACAGTACAATACAATACAAAACATTACAGTACAATACAGTACAATGCAATACAGTACAATACAATACAAAACAATTCAATGCAATACAGTACAATACAACACAATACAAAACATTACAGTACAATACAATACAGTACAATACAAGACAATACAATACAGTACAATACAACACAATACAAAACATTACAGTACAATACAATACAGTACAATACAAAACAATTCCACCCAATACAATACAGTACAATACAGTACAAGACAACAGATGGCAATGCAACACAACACTGGACAACAGGGGGGGAGGGGGGAGGAGGAGGAGGGGGGAGGGAGCGTGGGGGGTCAACACACACACACACACACACACACACACACACACAGATGGACAGACACACACAGAAGCCCAAACACCGAGCAGCCGGACTGATGACCCAAACTAACCCTGTCTTTGATCTTGCGGATTTCAAGCCGGGCGTTCCTTCTCAGGTCCAGGAGTTGCTGCCCACAGGTCAGACATCATTCCTTCACCGTGTCTGATAGCACTGGCCACCAGTTTGTCGCAGACTGACATGAACTTGGATGACTTACTCGGATTTCATGTATCTTAGAATACGTGTATCTCACATTAACTTGGATTAATTACGTGGATTTCATGTATCTTAGATTACACGTATCTCACACGAACTTGGATTACTTGCTTGCATTTCATGTATCTTAGATTTCATGCATCTTAATGTTAATGTACTAATTCTATTGGCGTGACATATGTTATGTACGTGCATTCGTGCCTACATCCATGTGTATGTGAGAGAGAGAGAGAGAGAGAGAGAGAGAGAGAGAGAGAGTGTGTGTGTGTGTGTGTGTGTGTGTGTGTGTGTGTGTTTACTTATATAATATACGATTTATTCCCTGGATGTTTTTTTTTAATGTATTGTTGTACAATACCTTATGGTCTTAACAACAACAACAAAGAACAACAACAACAACAACAAAATTCACAGAAAGAAGCACGACAAGAACCCCTAAAAAAAAAAAAACAGAATGTGAAGAACAGGCCCCTTCCAACACCCACCACACCACCACCCCCACCCCCCATCCCCCCCGCCTCCCATCCCCCCCCCCCCTTACATCCAACAAGGGCTGGGCGACTCCCAAGAGGTTGGTGATGTGACTTCGGAAGAGCTGCTCCAGTTGGTCGTCGGGGATCTTCAGGGGCCCGTCGCTCGGGCACTTCAACGTGATCTCGCTGGACCCGCTTGACTGTCTTCCCCGGCCACGGCGTCAGTTCGGGTTTGGGTTTGAGCGTGTGTAGAGTAGAGCAGAGTAGAGCAGAATAGAATAGAATAGAATTATGTGTTTATCTCCAACTGTACTGGGGTCATAAGGATTTTTTTTTTTTTTTTTTTTTTTTTTAGTGGGGGTAGGTGGGTGGGGTGTTACATCAAGGGTTCAAACATAAATACACTACACTACAGCGCCACCCTTTTTTTTCTCTTTTTTTCCTGTGTGCAGTTTTTTGTTTGTTTGTTTTTTGTTGCTGTTTTTTTTCCTATCGAAGTGGATTTTTCTACACAATTTTGGAGGAACAACCCTTTTGTTGCCATGGTTTCTTTTATGTGCGCTAAGTGCATGCTGCACACGGGACCTCGGTTTATCGTCTCATCCGAATGACTAGCGTCCAGACCACTACTCAAGGTCTAGTGCAGGGGGAGAAAATATCAGCGGCTGAGCCGTGATTCGAACCAGCGCGCTCAGATTCTCTCGCTTCCTAGGCGGACGCGTTACCTCCAGGCCATCACTCCACATAATGATACTAATGATGATAATAACTGGACATTTATCAGCGCTTTCCTCCTTGCACAAAGCGCTTTACAATCCACACAGACACGCATACGAATCACACCCAGTCCTTAACTCACAATCATGCACAAGAAATATATTATGCGCGTACAATTTCCTACACACAAAACATAAATACATACACACATACATGCATGCATGCATCCATCCATACATACATACATTAGCTGCACACACAATACAGCGTTTCAAATATACTCACACAATCAACTAACTACTTTCACGTCTGAGAGAGGGTCAAGAGGAAATACTGCTGGAAGAGAAAAGTCTTGAGGTTATATCTAAAGGAAGGCAGTGAGGGGCTGTGACGGACGAGGTGAGGTAAAGAGTTCCATATTTGAACACCAGATGATGAAAAGGCTCGACCACCGTGCTGTTCTCTTTTGTGTTTTGGGACGCGGAATGTTCTGTCATCGACAGCAGAGCGAAGAGAACAGGAGGGTACATAGATGTGAAAAGATGTCAGAGAGGTATCGGGGTGGAGTTCCAGATATGACATGGTAGCAAAGACAGGCGGCTTTGTATTTGATTCTTTGCTCTACGGGGGTCTGTTGAACCTTTTACCTCATTCTACACCCAGCTTCATGCCTGTTACAACACTCCTGGACCATCACTACACGAGGCCACTGCAGTGGAAGGAAGGCTTGTTCAGTAAAACGCGAAAATTGGTGGAGAATTGTTTATTCAATCAGTCAAAAAAGAAAAAGAAAAAAGAGAAAAGCTTCGTTTCCATACTTCCGGAATCCGTAAACGGCTGTTTAGAACACCAACTGTGCAAAGCGAGAATAAACGAAATAGGAATAGTGTATTGGAACGAGATTACTCGTGCCAGGTCCACAGGGGAAGTCATTATGGAATTATGGTACGAGATAACTCGCACTTGGAGTGGAATGAGTTAACCCTTTTGAATCTTAACCCCTTCACCACACATGTGGAGTGATGACCTAGAGGTAACGCGTCCGCCTAGGAAGCGAGAGAATGTGAGCACGCTGGTTCGAATCACGGCTCAGCCGCTGATATTTTCTCCCCCTCCATTCGACCTTGAGTGGTGGTCTGGACGCTAGTCGTTCGGATGAGACGATAAACCGTGGTCCCGTGTGCAGCATGCACTTAGCGCACGTAAAAGAACCCACGGCAACAAAAGGGCTGTTCCTGGCAAAATTCTGTAGAAAAATCCACTTCGATATGAAAAACAAACAACACAATAAAAACAAAAAAAAACAACTGTACGCAGGAAAAAATATAAAAAAATGGGTGGTGCTGTAGTGAAGCGGCGCGCTCTCCCTGGAACAGCAGCCCGAATTTCACACAGAGAAATCTGTTGTGATAAAAAGAAATACAAATACAAATACACAAATACTCACACTCTCTCCATCCCACGGGGAGGGGGAGGGGGAGGTGGAGGTGGACAGCATGTCCTTCTTCTGGTTCTGCTTCCTTTTCACTGACATCCCCACAGCAGCAGATACCTGCGTAACATAGATGGACACAAGTTGTACCTACGTAACATAGATGGACACAAGCTGTACTTACGTAACATGATGGACACAAGCTGTACCTACGTAACACAGATGGACACAAGCTGTACCTACGTAACACAGATGGACACAAGCTGTACCTACATAACATGGATGGATACGAGCTGTACCTATATAACACAGATGGACACAAGCTGTACCTACATAACACAGATGAACACAAGCTGTACCTACGTAACATGGATGGACACGAGCTATACATACGTAACACAGATGGACACAAGCTGTACCTGTGCAACACAGATGGACACAAGCCTATGTAACGTAAATGGACACAAACTGTACCTGCATAACGTGGATGGAGACAAGTGTACCTACGTAACATGGATGGATACGAGCTGTACCTATATAACACAGATGGACACAAGCTGCACCTACGTAACACAGATGAACACAAGCTGTATCTACGTAACATGGATGGATACGAGCTGTACCTACATAACACAGATGGACACAAGCTGTACCTACGTAACATAGATAGACACAAGCTGTACCTACGTAACATAGATGGACACAAGCTGTACCTACGTAACACAGATGGACACAAGCTTACAATTGGGCCTACGGTGAGAGCTGTGTGATCAGCAGCTTCTGCACTTGGGAAGGAAGGTGGCAGAATGGATAAGACGCTTACAGTGTCTGCGAGGGTCTGGGTTCGAATCCTGCTCTCGTCATTTCTCCCAAGTTTTGACTGGAAAATTAAATTGAGCGAGTAGTCATTCGGGTGAGACGATAAACCGAGGTCCCGTGTGAAGCACGCACTTGGTGCACTCAAAAACAAAAACAAAACAAAAATCATGGCATTGTAAGTGTTGTCCACTGGCAAAATTCTGTGGAGGAAAATCCACTGAGACAGGTACACATAATTATGTGCACGCACTCAATGCCTGAGTAGTGCGTTGGGTTATGCTGCTGGTCAAGCATCTGCCTAGCAGATATGGTGTAGCGTCTATGGATTTGTCCCAACGCACTGACGTCTCCCTGAGAAACTGTAACTGAAACTAAGCTGGTAGTGTGGGTGGCCTTTACAGCTTAGTCTTTTGTGAAAGACTATGACTCCCAAATCATCCAGGAGTCAAGATTGCACTGGCTCTTGGTGCTGCAGACTTTGGGGGATAGTTGGCCTTAGGGAACCACCCCAATGCCAGGTATCCTAAATCGCAAGCCCTCCTGGCCGAGAGAGAGAGGGAGTGGGGTGGGGGGGGGGGGGGGTGAGGGGGGGGGGTGTACCCTGGGCAAGACACTCTCCGCTGTAATCAAAATTCTGGCCCAGATTGTCGAGACACGATGGCCCAGATAGTCGGAGGACACGACTGACAAAGTATGTAACTTGAGCACACAGCATGACATATGATATAACATGACACTCTCCAGTGTAATCATGACACTCTCCACTGTAATCATGACACTCCACTGTAATCAAATTCTGACTCAGGTAGTCGAGACGGTATCCCCATCCCCCAACTCCCCACACACCACCTCTGCTGTTGTTACGAAGGTCACACTCGGACACGACTACCCGACCATCACACACACACACACACACACACACACACACACACCTCCGTGGGCTCTTCCGTCGGCCCCGCAAACTCCATCAAACTCCTCTTTTTCCGACCACCCTTCGACTCCTTCTCCTCTCCCTCTCCTTCCTTCTCCTCTGCCGGCTGTTTGGCTGAAAGAGACTGCTTGGATCTTCGAGTGGTGCCGGCGTTACTTCCTTTCGGAGTGCCCCCCTGGGCGGATCTGGTGAGGGAGTCTTTCTTCTGGTTCGGGGAACTGGACGAGGGCGTTATTGAGTTCCGCTGTGAATTTGAGGAGGGGGTGGAAGGGGTGGGTGTGGGGCGGTCCTTGTCCTCTGGAGTGGCTGCTGATGTTGTCCGGGAGTCGGGCTCCTGTGGAGGACACGGCACAGCGTGGTGTGAGGCTATGCGATGCTGTGTAATGATGTAATACAGTACAGTACAGTACAGTACAGTACAGTACAGAGATTGACGTAAGCTTACAGTTGGGCCAACAGCAAAGTGAGAGCTGTATAATCAATGATTTCTCCATTGCAATGGGAAGTCATATACAGCTTAGTCTTTTTGCGAAGGACAATGACTCTCAAACTGGGAGGCAAGATTGCACTGGTTCTTAGTGCTCCGACCTTGGGGGCTAGATGGCCTGACTCACAAACTTGGAGGCAAGATTGCACTGGTTCTTAGTGCTGCAGCCTTGGGGCCTAGCTGGCCTTTGGGAATCATCCCAATGCTAACTGTCCCAAAACCCTCTTGGCCGAGAGAACTTTGGCAAGACGCTCTCCACTATAATCAAAATTCTAGCCCAGATAGTTGGAACAGAAGTGGCCTCCTCTGCTACTCTGATGTTCATAGTCAGGCGCGACTGACTATCATACAGTACAGTACAATATGATGCAATTAAATACAAAACCATGTCATAATTCAATGCGATGTAATGCAGTACAGTGGTGGTGGTGGTGTGTGTCCATCGAGATCGATGATGACCATCGTTGTCATCCAGCTGGGGGATGGGGGGGAAGGTGGTGGGGGGGGGGGATGCTCATGAATCTATCTGTGAGTGCGCAGATGGCTGAATAGTCCAATCTGCGCACGAAATGTTCGCTGACACTTTGGGCAGACAAGAACAGGCATATCATTGTCAGGGAGCTTGTTTGCCCGTGACTTTCTGGCCTGCCTCTTCTGAACAGCTGCAGCAGTCCTGTTGGCCTCGCACAACTTGGCACCTTTGTGCACAGCAGTGCGCCATTTGTCACGGTCCGCTGCAGATTCCTCCCAGGAGTCAGGGTTTGATATCAAACGCTTTCAGAGAGACTTTCAGAGTATCTCTGAAGCGCTTCTTCTGACCTCCGTGTGATCTCTTCCCTTGTTGCAGCTCGCCATAGAAGAGCCTTTTGGGCAGCCGATGGTCTGGCATGCGCGCCACGTGTCCAGCCCAGCGAAGCTGGGACTGCATCAGGATGGTGAAGATGCTGGGAAGGGTGGCTTTTGCAAGCACCTCCGTGTCTGGGGTCCTGTCTTGCCACTTGATGTTCAGTAGCTTCCTTAGGCATGTTGTGTGGAAGTGGTTCAGCTTCTTGGCATGTCGTTGGTACACTGTCCAAGTTTCGCAGGCGTACAGTAGTGTGGGGAGAACTACTGCTCTGTACACCTTTAGTTTGGTCTCAAGACAATGCCTCTTCTGTTCCAGACATTTGCATAGAGTCTACCAAAAGTTGCGCTTGCTCTTGCAATCCTGACGTTCACTTCATCGTCAATGGTCGCATTTTGTGACAATGTGCTGCCAAGGTATGTGAACCGCTCCACCACACTGAGTCTCTGACCGTTGACTGTGATGTTGGGCTCAACGTGGGGTTTCCCTGGGGCTGGCTGATGGAGAACTTCAGTTTTCCTCGTGCTGATGGTAAGGCCGAAGTTCCTGCTGGCAGTGGCAAATTTGTCCACGCTGAGTTGCATGTCAGCTTCAGATCCAGCGTTGAGGGCACAATCATCAGCAAACAAAAAGTCTCTGATGATGTCTGTCATGACCTTCGTTTTTGCTTGAAGCCTTCTGAGGTTAAACCAGCTTGCCATCTGTTCGGTACTTAGGCCAATTCCAACATCGCCATCTCTGAAGGCATCAGTAAGCATTGCAGAGAACATGAGGCTGAACAGTGTTGGAGCCAGGACGCAGCCTTGCTTGACACCATTTGTGACAGGAAAAGCAGCAGATGTTTCACCATTGTCCTGGACTCGAGCCTGCATGCCTTCATGGAATTGGCTGACCAAGGAAATAAATTTCCGAGGGCATCCGTACTTGGCCATGATCTTCCACAGTCCCTCTCTACTCACGGTGTCGAAGGCTTTAGTGAGGTCAACATAGGTGGAGAACAGAGCAGCATTTTGCTCCTGACATTTCTCTTGCAGCTGCCTTGCAGCAAACACCATGTCGGTGGTTCCGCGCTCTTTTCCGGAATCCACATTGGCTCTCAGGCAAATGACCTTGGTCAAGGTGTGCTGTGAGGCGGTTTAGTTAAGATCCTGGCAAGTATCTTGCCTGCGATAGAGAGCAAGGAAATGCCCCGATGGTTATCACAGGCTTGCCGGTTCCCCTTTCGCTTGTACAGGTGAATGATAGATGCATCTTTGAAATCCTGGGGGATCGTCTCTTCTTTCCACATCAGTGAGTACAGCTGATGGGAGCTTCTCAGTCAGCACAGTGCCTCCATCCTGTAGACCTCTGCTGGTATGGAGTCTGAGCCAGGTGCTTTGCCACTGATAGCAGATGGATTGCTTTCTGGGTCCTCAAGAAGTGTTGGTGGATCGTCCAGTGCTTCGTTGATGGGGACTTGTGGGAGCCGGTCTATGGCTTCATCATTTATGGAGGAAGGGCGATTTAAGACACTGTTGAAGGTGCTCAGCCCAGCGTTTGAGAATTTTCTCCTTCTCGGTGATCAAGGTATTCCATCTGCACTGAGGAGGGGGGATGATCCTGAGGATGTGGGACCGTAGACTTCTTTTAAGGCATCATAGAAACCTCTTCTTATCGTGCCTGTCAGCATATCCCTGGATCTCATCGGCTTTGTCGCTCATCCACTTATCCTGCATCTGACGTAACTTTTGCTGAACAGTCCTGCGATGGCATTGTACGCATCCTTTTTTGATGTGGACTTTGGGTTGCTCAGGTGGGCTTGATGCAGACGGCGTTTTCTCATCCAGAAGCTGCTTGATTTCCTCACATTTTCATCAAACCAGTCTTTGTGCTTTCTGGTCATGGGTCCCAGGGTCTCTGAAGCTGTACTATAGATCATCTCGCGCAGGGTCCTCCAGTCAGACTCCACATTCTGGTTGTCCAGAGAGGCGGATTCCAGACGATCTTCCATCAGCTCCACAAAGGTCTGTTTGATGGTGATGTTTTTCAAGCTGAGCAATGTTGAGGCCGTTTTGGAGCCTTCTGGCCTTGGGGGCGTCCTCTTGGGCTGGATTCGAATATTCAGCTTCGAGACTACAAGGCGATGGTCTGTCCAACACTCGGCGCCGCACATGGTCTTTGTCACACGTAACATCTTGCCTATCCTTTCCTGACGATGACGTAATCGATGAGATGCCAATGCTTTGAGCGAGGGGTGCATCCATGACGTCCTGTTACGGGTAGGGAGGCAGAAAACTGTGTTGGTTATCAGCAGTTCGTGCTCTGCACAGGTCTGAAGCAAAAGCAATCCATTTGGGTTACAGTGGCCCACACCATGCTTTCCAATCACTCCATCCCAGGAGATGTAGTCAGAGCCAACTCTAGCATTGAAGTCCCCAAGAATGATGAGCTTGTCTGCTTTAGGGATAGCAGCAATGACAGAGTGAAGGTCCTCGTAGAACTTCGCCTTCACTTCATCCGGGTTGGTCATGGTTGGGGCGTAGGCACTGACAATGGGAGGTGCTTCTGGCCAGATGCCAGTGGGAGTTTTCATGGTCATAAGCCTATCGCTGACTCCCTTTGGGATTCCTGCTAGCTTGCTGACAAGTGCTGTTTTTACTGCAAACCAACGCCAGCCTCACGTCGCTCTTCGCTTCCTCTCCTCTCCAGAAGAAGGTGTAACCAGATCCCCGTTCACAGAGCTCACCTCGCCTGCAAGCCGAGTCTCACTCAAGCTGCGATGCGATGTTGTATCTGGCGAGTTCGGATGCAACTAGTGCCGTTCTCCTTTGGGGTCTGTCCACGTTATCTCTGTCCAGGAGAGTCCTTATGTTCCAAGCACCAATGTGAGAGGAACGATCCTTGTTTTTTTTCTTTTCTTTCTCTTTGTTTCGACCGCTGATGTAGGGTCCCCGCCAGCCGCGGTATGCTGGCCAGGGCGATATGGAGCAGGCAATTTTTAGGGCACCTTTCTAGCCCCTTCCTCATGCCAGGGAGGTGAGCAGTGCATTCCTAAAGAGGGCTGCTCAGACCGCTCAGACGGCTGCCGAGCTCCATCGCTGCTCCTGTCGATGAAGAACGACCCTATGGCCTGAACCGCCAGCGTGCAGGTCTGCGGCTGCGACTGCCAGTGTACCCACACCTGTCGTTTCGTCGCTCGCCTGTCGCCACAGACTTGGGGTGATGAAATGATGAAGGATGAAAGGTCAGTATGGATGACTGATGACTTGCGCGATGAGTTTGTTTTAAAGTGAAGAGGGAGTTGCGCAACGTCGACCTCACTCTCTCGTCCGGGTCCACCAATTTCCAGTGGCAAGACTAAGTCGAGACAACTGAGGATGAGCACGATGCAGTGGATGACCAAGATATCCTTTCGGTGTCTCATCTTGCTCTCTGCACTCCACAGTGCGTTGCTGTATCCGCCTTCTTCCTCTCCGTTGAGCCGTTAGGTTTTCTTCGCAGATTCTACCGGATCCAGACTTCGCATGCATGGTAACACACCCCGGGGGCCAACTGTGTGTGGCATGCACACAGCACGGGGAGCTAGATGGCCGTCGGTGGCTCTCCGAGCCGACGCCCTTTTATGGATCTCGTTTTTAATTCCATAAGGGTGTCTAGCCACCCGCCTCACCAGTCCCGGAAGGGAGTGGGTGAGAGTGCCGGTTTAGTCGCCGGCAATCCGACCCTGAACAGGTTGTACTGGATTTCAGGTTACCAGTAGCAGATCTAGTGACCTGACTGCAGTACGGTACAGTACAGTACTATGCAGTTCAGTACAATGCAATGCAACACAACGCAACGTAACACAGGGCAATGCAACACGATACAGTACAATACAATGTATTGCATTTCAATACACTGCAGTAATGCAATGCAATGCAATGGAACACAGTAGAGTACAACACAATGCAATGCAACGCGACGCAGCACCACTCGATGCAGTACGATACAATAAAATGCAGTGCAAACTGTTTGGATATTACATGTGAATCCAAACACACACACACACACACACACACACACACACACACACACACACACACACACACACACACCACACACACACACACACACACACACACACACGACAGCTAAGACGGAAACACCCAAATCAACAAAACCTTAGGAAGATCAGGTCTTGGTGTTCTTCTCACGATCGATTTCCGCCTGGAGTCCGAATCCTGTGACTTCTTCTGCAGGTTTTCAATGTTGACCTTCAATTCAATTCAAATTTCAAAGTCAGTTAATGCAATCTTTATTCGTCCGTTCAACTCAACGTTTCATCGTCAGTTCAGTTCAAACTTTATTCGTCAGTTCAACGCAAAGTTTCGTCGTCAGTTCAATTCAAACTTTATTCGTCAGTTTTTTGTTTCGCAAAGTTTTTTGTTTTTGTTTTTTGTTGGTTTTTTTGTGTTTTTTTTGCTGCCCCATCATCTGCGCCGTTTCAGTGGCATTACTCCTACGCCGCTCATTTAGATTCCCCCATACACGGCCACACCCGGGTTCGTCCGTCGCAGTTCCAGCGTCGGCAGTCCACAGGGAACCATCGATGCTAGGTCGCCTGGAGGCCACACACCAGAGGAGACCCTGCACTGCTGCTGAGTCACTTCGGTGGTGTTCAGTGGTGCCTGTTCTGTTTTAACGTACTTAGGATACCACCTACTAAGCCCCCTACTAACGACATTAATGGCTCAGTCGCGGAGCCAGACTGAGTGAGCGTCTCCCCCAGAGTGGAGACCGCCACCACGTCCCTCAAACAACAGCCCCCCATGAAACTGCCGACATTGACAGGACTCACCCCAAGCACGGAAGTGGAGGGGTATCGAAACTGAGGTCACCAAAGTTTCGTCGTCAGTTCAATTCAAACTTTATTCGTCCGTTCAACGCAAAGTTTCGTCGTCAGTTCAATTCAAAATTTATTCGTCCGTTCAACGCAAAGTTTCATCGTCAGTTCAGTTCAAACTTTATTCGTCAGTTCAACGCAAAGTTTCGTCGTCAGTTCAATTCAAACTTTATTCGTCCGTTCAACGCAAAGTTTTATTGTCAGTTCATTCAAACTTTATTCGTCAGTTCAACGCAAAGTTTCGTCGTCAGTTCAGTTCAAACTTTATTCGTCAGTTCAACACAAAGTTTCATTGTCAGTTCAATTCAAACTTTATTCGTCCGTTCAACGCAAAGTTTTATTGTCAGTTCATTCAAACTTTATTCGTCAGTTCAACGCAAAGTTTCATCTTTAGTTCAGTTAAAAATTCATTAGTCAGTTCAACGAAAAGTTTCGTCGCCCTTTCAGTTCAAACTTTATTCGTCAGTTCAACGCAAAGTTTAATTGTCAGTTCAATTTAAAATTTATTCGTCAGTTCAACACAAAGTTCATTTTTATTAGAATTTCATTCATCTTCATTAGAATGCAAACTTTCTTGGTCTATTCAATTCAAAATTTCATGGTCAGCTCGAGTCAATTTTTCATCAACTGTTCAATTCAAACTTTTTTTGTCAGATCCACGCAAAGTTCATTTTTCATTAGCATTTCATTCATCTTCATTAGAATGCAAATTTTCATGGTCTATTCAATTCAAATTTTCAGTTTAATGGTACGTTTTCATTGTCAGTTCAAATCAAATGTGTGTCATCATTTCAATGTACATTTTCATCATCAATTCAATTCAACGTCAGCTCAAATCAATTTCTCATCGTCAGTTCAACGCAAACTTTTATCCCGTTAGTTCAATTTAAATTTTCATTTTCAGTTCGAGTCAGTTCCTTCGTCAGTTTGATGCACATTTTCTTTGTCAGTTCAATTCAAATTTTATCGTCAATGTTTATTCAATTAATGCAAAATTTCATTGTCATTTTTTTTTTTTGCACATTTTCATCGTCAGTTCAATGAATTTTTTTTCATTCGTTCTAATCAATTTTTCGTCGACAGTTCAATTCAAATTATTATTCTCAGTTTAATGTACATTTTCACCATTAGTTCAATGATTTTCAATCCGAATTTTCATCATCAGTTCGAGTCAAATTTCTATCGTCAGTTTAATGCATTTCAATGTCAGTTCAGTTCCAATATCTGTCATCATTTCAATGTAGATTTTCATCATCAATTCAATTCAACGTCAGCTCAAATCAATTTCTCATCGTCAATTCAACGCAAATTTTTTATCGTTAGTTCAATGAAAATTGTTTTGCTCAGTTCAATTTAAATTTTCATTTTCAGTTCGTGTCAGTTTCTTCGTCAGTTTAATGCAAAATTTCATTGTCAGGGGTTTTTTTTGCACATTTTCATAGTCAGTTCAATGCAAATTTTAAACTTCAGTTCAATGAATTTTTTTTCATCAGCTCAATGCAAATTTTCGTCTTCAGTTCAATTCAAAATTGTATCGTCAGTTTAATGCATTTTCACCGTTAGTTCAACGATTTCTTTTCTCCATCAGTTCCATGCAAATTTTCATCATCAGTTCTATTCGAATTTTCTCCGTCAGTTGGAGTCAAATTCTCACCTTCAGTTTAATTATGCAAGTTTTCATTGTCAGTTGAATGCAAATGTTCAATGGGCGCTTTCATCGTCAATGCAATTCAACGTCAGTTTTTTTTGTTTTTTTTTTTAATTCAATTTTTCATCTTCAGTTCAATGAAAATGTTCAAAATCATTCTATACATCCAGTGCCGGGATGGTTACTTTCGATACATAATTCTGACGGTTTGAGGGAAACTATGGGACACTAAGGGGTGTGATGGGGTTGGGGTGGTGTGTGTGTTGGGCGGGTGGGGGGGGGGGGCTGGGGTGCGGGGGTTCCGGGGGGGAGACGGAGAAGAGCACAAGCAGAGAAGGGGGTAGGTTGGGAACAAAATTGAAAACGTTAACGTTTCTCTCGCACATAGGCACAGACTTGTGTGTGGTGTGTGTGTGGTGTGTGCATAGTTAAGCATCTCATGATGCATAGCTATGCATTGTGTATGACGTGAACTTCATGAATTTTAAATAAAGATCAGTCTTCAGAAAATATCAGATTGTTACACATTTTGATTACTTTATTGAACTATGCGAGCGCGCGCGCGCACACACACACACGGATAGACACACACAAACACACACACACACATACATACATACATACATACATACTTACACATACATACATACACACACACGCATGCATGCATATATACCTACATACATGCATACATATATACACACACATACATACACACACACACACATACATGCATACACACACACACACACACACACACAAACATGCATACATACATACATACACACAGACCTACAAACATGCATACATACACACACAGGAACAGACAGATAGACAGACTGACAAACAGGCAGGCAGACATACATACGTACAGACAGACAGACAGACAGACAGACAAACATACCTGGCAGCAGAAGTCTTCCGTAGGTACTGAAGATCGTTGTGC
Organism: Babylonia areolata; assembly: GCF_041734735.1. Classification (NCBI taxonomy): domain Eukaryota; kingdom Metazoa; phylum Mollusca; class Gastropoda; order Neogastropoda; family Buccinidae; genus Babylonia; species Babylonia areolata. The sequence goes on along the minus strand of NC_134888.1, from coordinate 1,558,521 downwards.
CATTTCTGCCGCTTTCTTTGCTGCTCTCTGTCAGATCATCCACAAACAGATTTAGGGAGATGGAGGAGGAGGAGAAGAAGAAGAAGAAAGAAGAAGAAGATGGAGGAGGAGGAGGAGTGGGAGAAGGAGGAGGAGGAGGAGACGAAGAAGAAGAAGATGGAGGAGGAGGGGGAGAAGGAGGAGGAGGAGACGAAGAAGAAGGAGGAGGAGGAGGAGGAGAAAGAAGAACAAGAGGAGGGGGAGGAGGAGGAGGAGTCGAAGAAGAAGAAGAAGAAGAAGAAGAAGAAGAAGAAGAAGAAGGAGGAGGAGGAGGAGGAGGAGGAGGAAGAAGAAGAGGAAGAAGAAGATGGAGAAGAAGAAGAAGAAGGAGGAGGAGGAGGAGGAAGAAGAAGTCAGTTGCCTTTCCAAAACAAAAGGCCGAAAGGATTCGAACCTGGGCCTCTCGCTGTTCGTTGAGCTCTCGGACCTTGACAGCCAGCTGTTCGTTCTGTGTTTTCATGTCGTCTATCTCTCGCTGAAGCTTCTCCTTATCCTGTCCACATCATCATCATCATCATCATCATCGCCGTCGTCTTCATCGTTGTCGTCATCATCATCAACATCGTCGTCGTCGTTGTCGTCATCATCATCATCGTCGTCGTCGTCGTTGTCATCATCATCATCACAGTGATCAGCAGCAGCATTAGTATCATCATCATCATCGTCGTCGTCGTCGCTGTCATCATCATCATTATCATCACCGTGATGATCAGCAGCAGCATTAGTATCATCATCTTCATCGTCGTTGTCGTTATCATCATCATCATCAGCAGCAGCAGCAGCAGCAGCAGCATTAGTATCATCATCATCATCGTCGTCGTCGTCGTCGTCATTGTGGTCATCATCAACATCATCATCATCATCATCACCGTGATCATTATCACCAACATTAGTATCGGCAGCAACAGCATCACCAACATCACCATCATCATCACCAACATCATCACCATCATCATCGTCGTCGTCGTCGTCGTCATTGTGGTCATCATCATCATCACCGTGATCATCATCACCAACATTAGTATCGGCAGCAACAGCATCACCAATAGATATAATCACGGTAGTGGTGTTTTTTTCAAAGGTGACAACTGGAACAACAGTGAGGAACTTACCTCTTGCTTTTTGCGAATATTCGCCCGCGCTCTGGAAACACACCGGCGTATGCATAGTGAAACCCAACCAACCCTGGGTTTAACACACACCCCTCCGGGGACCCACCCCTCTCCCCACGCCACACAACAAAAAAAACAAAAAAAACAACCAAACACACCAAAACAAACAAAAAAAAGAAAAAGGAGAACGGGAAAAACACCCCAAAATTTAAAAGGTTTGTGTGGGGGGTTGGGGGGTGTGTTTGTGGGGGTTGTTGTAGGGGTTGGGGTTTGGGGGTGTGGTTGTGTTTTTGGGGGGTTTTGGGGTTTTTGTTGGGTTTTTTGGTTTTTCGTGGGGTTGGTGTGTTTTTTTACGTTGTTTTTTTTTTTAATTTTTTTATTTTTTTTTTTTTTTTGTTTTTGTGTGGGTTTTTTTGGTTTTTTATTTTTTTTTTTTTTTTTTTAAAAACAACAACCCCAAAATACCCAAAATTCCAAACTCGCCCCCAAAAAATAATAAAAAAACATCTTATTTTTCAAAACCATTACTTCCCCCCCAAAATATTATAATACCTGGTGGGCCAACCCCTTTTCCTTTAAAAAAACCTCATTTCCACCCCCTCTTGGGAGGCCCACCTTTGGGGTTTTTTTTTCCCCCCACCCCCCCCCTCACCCAAAAAACGCAAAAACCCTTTTTTTTTTTACCCCCCCCAAAACCCCCCCCTTTTTCCCCCCATCTATTTCTTTTCCTAACCCCCACCTCATGGGGGAAAACCTTCGTTAAACATCTTTTTGTTCAACCAAAGAACCTGACATTTACGATTTACCGGGGTAAA
>NC_134888.1:1531555-1534055 GCF_041734735.1 Babylonia areolata | reverse complement strand
GCGCCGTCACCGTGATTCGAACCCGGGACCCTCAGACTGAAAGTCCAACGCTTTAACCCCTCGGCTATTGCGCCCGTCATGTGACAGAATGGTTAAGATGCTTATCTGTCAATACAGTCTTCGTGTAGGTCTGGGTTCCAATCCCGCTCTCGCTCTTTCTCCCAAGTTTTGACTCGAAAAACCCCCAAAAAAACCTCAGTGGCTAATCATTCGTAATGAGACGATAAACCTAAACCGAGGTCCCGTGTGCAGCACGCGTACTGAAAAAGAACCCATGGCAACGAGAGTGTTGTCCGAAATCCACTGTTATTGGTACACAATTATGTATGTATGTATATATTGTATTTCTCTTTTTGTCATAACAGATTTCAATGTTTTCGGGGGGGTGCATGCTGGGTATGTTCTTGTTTCCATAACCCACCGAACGCTGACATGGATTACAGGATCTTTAACGTGCGTTTTTGATCTTTTGCTTGCGTATACACACGAAGGGGGTTCAGATACTGTACAAGACAGAAGAAAAGGAATTACTCCAAAGAAACTGGAGTCTTGGTGTGTGTGTGTGTTTGATAGTGGGTGACGGAGAGGGCAATAAAACAAGATCGCTTGCAGGAGCGGGTACGGTCAAGGGCTCTTGCAAAAATCAAACAAACAAAGAAACAAACAAACAGACAAACAAAGAGACAAAGCAACACGAATTTCAACCAGGAAGCTTCGCGTGTCTTGCCTGAATTGACAGCTCGTCTGCGCCGTCCACGTCTCGTTTTCTCTGAGACGGTCAGCAGTATACCAGGAACACGAAATTAATACTTGAAGTGGGCGATTCAATGTTGAACTAGGCGGGGGTTCTTTTCTTCTTCTTCTTCTTCTTCTTCTTTCGTGGGCTGCCACTCCCACGTCAACTCATATACACGAGTGGGTTTTTATGTGTATAACCGCTTTTTACCCCGCCCGTTTTCGGGGGAAGGAGGGAGGTGCATGCTGGATATGTTCTTGTTTCCATAACCCACCGAACGCTGACATGGATTACAAGGAATCTTTAACGTGCGTATTTGATCTACTGCTTGCCGTATACACACGAAGGGGGTTCAGGCACAAAGCAGGTCTGCACATATATGTTGACCTGGGAGATCGGAGAAAATCTCCACCCTTTACCCACCAGGCGCCGTTACCAAGATTCGAACCCTGGAACCCTCAGACTTAAAGTCCAACGCTTTAACCACTCGGCTATTGCGCCCGTAGATAACACGAACTCAACTTCATTTTATCCAAAGATAAATTCATACGTGATCCTGTATCCATGTATTCTGGGCATCAGAAAGTCGTACGCGGATTCGTGCCAAGTATTCTTCAGGAAGAGCCGTCCAAATCCCAGCCTCTCTAGTGCTCTTCGTGTGTGCTAGTGCGTCAGCTATTGATCAGCTATTGATCAGGTCTTCATTTCCAGCACAAAGGCACAGACACAGACACGCTGGGAACACGTGATCAGCTAGCAGGACCCCCCCCCCCCCCCCCCCCCCACCCCCAACCCCCCCCCCCCCCCCCCCCCCCACCCACCGACACACACACATAGCCCCTACCTCTACCCCCCCACCCCAAATCCCCCCACCCTATGCCCCCTCCCCTGCTCAGACACACACACACACACACTCACACACACACACACACACACACACACACATAGAGAGAGAGAGAGAGAGAGAGACACACACACACACACACACACACACACACACACACAGCATAATAGTATTAGATACAAACACGCACGCATGCATGCACGCATTGAAACAGTATACAAAATACAAAAAAAACATGCACGCGCGCGCACACACACGCACGCACACACAAGCACACACACACACACACACACACATTCACACCATTATCACCACCACTACCACACTACACCACCACCGCCACAACCACCACCACCACCACCCACACCACACCACACCACCACCACCACCACACCACACCACCACTACCACTACCACCACACCACACCACACCACACCACACCAAGATCACTGATTCAGGGAAAGTTCACGTCACCCAAGATTGACCCCAGCAGACAAAAGCGGGAAAACAAGTTGTGTTCGATACACACGGGGCCACACAAACAGCTAGGTTCGAACCACGGAACCACGTGTCACTCCGTGTGTGTGTGTGTGTGTGTGTGTGTGTGTGTGTGTGTGTGTGTGTGTGTGTGTGTGTTGTGTGCGCGTCCGAGCGTGCTTCTATTTGATATTTTCGCATGCTGTGTGTGTGTGTGTGTGTGTGTGTGTGTGTGTGTGTGTGTGTGTGTTTTCCGATCCAAATCAAAAATAATAAAAGGCCATGTTGACCAGTTCACTCGCCTGTTGCCTTGACCGAGCTTAAACCCTGCAGAAACGTGTTTACTGATTTCTGCCCGAAAGCTAAAAAAAAAAAAAAAAAAAAAAAAAAAAGCACAGGCACAGGCACATGCACTGAGTGTTGTTGATTTTTTTTTTTTTTT
>NC_134888.1:1524055-1526555 GCF_041734735.1 Babylonia areolata | reverse complement strand
AGGTCACGTGGTAATTACGTCATCCACTGACGTCACTCAACCCCCCCCCCCCCCCCCCCCCCACCCCCAGATCACACAGTGCGCGCGCAGTAGACGAATTAGGAAAGTCAATCCTACTCTCTGTCTGTCAAAGGCCAGGCGATTAGTCCGCACCGATTAATTCGTTCTCCGTACTCCTTCAGATGGAAAGGGGTGGCACAGTGGTTAAGACGCTTATCCTGCCAATACCTAGTCTGTGAGAGGTGTGAGTTCCAACCTCGATCTCTTTTTCTTTTTTCTTTTTTTTTCTTTTTTTTTTTTTTTTGTATCAAAGAACAGACTTAGAAAAAGTGAACAACACTTAAAGCAAATGGAAGAAAAAGGATGTATGAGGCACAGCGCTTCGGATCGTCCACACACTGAGAACCTTTTCACTATTTGCATTCATTCCGTCTGACAACCCTATCACCCACCCACACACCTACCCTAACCCCCACCCCCGCGATTATAGAATTATAGACCTATGTAGTCCCCACCACAAGACTTTTTTTTTTTTTATCACCGCCGTCACAAAGAGACAATAAGAAGTACAGTCTGGTGACGTCCAAAAGGGGAACAAAAATGACATACCACCACACAGGTGGTGTCGTCTGGTCTGTCTCACTGATCTAAAAATGTGTGGATAGCTCATTGGCCAGGAAAGCTGAAGCCAACTGGACGCCATATTGTTTCTCGTATCCGGCCGTCAGTCCGTTGACAAGTCGTCTGCTAACTGATGGTAGTTTCTGAACTTCGACCGTGTATTTTAATGAAATCGAGTCATGCTTACCCCTACAACATACCAAATGTTGTGTCTTGATTGAAATGTGCCAATGGTTTATCTACCAAAGTTATTACTGAAAAACAGTGCAGTGACACGTGGCGCAAACTTGCAGTGGAGACACACACAGGAATGTCAGCTTAACTAACGCCGCGAGCAAGTGAAAGCTCACCGTGAAGCCAGCTGAGCGCTCGGTTACACACATGAAGTCACCGCTTCGCGCTACACTGACACGAGAGGAAAAATGGCTGATTGAACACTTCCGCTGGCTTCAGTTAGCAAAGGGGCTCAAAGAAGGCATCATCTATCCATGTAATTTGAGAACAGTGGGTCTGTCTCGACTGGGCGGTGAATGTCCTCGCTGGTATATTGCAACACCATTGACAGAAAAACGAAGAGGGGAAGGGATGGCGACAGAGAATGACGATAAGCGTTTTACCATAATGATAACAAGAGAGGCAAGGCCTTCAAGACTCACTTGTGATATACTTTTTTTAAAAATCCAAGCTTTTTATGTATTGAGTATAATTTCAAAATGTAATGTTTAAGATGAGAAAGATCAGTTTAAAGCAAATTAAGTCCCCTAGCATTAATTACAGAGTAATTTCCCTTTTTTGACTCACTTGTGTAAACAAAGTGAGTCTATGTTTTAACCCGGTGTTCGGTTGTCTGTGTGTGTGTCTGTGTGTCCGTGGTAAACTTTAACATTGACATTTTCTCTGCAAATACTTTGTCAGTTGACACCAAATTTGGCATAAAAATAGGGAAAATTCAGTTCTTTCCAGTCGCCTTGTTTAAATCAATATTACACCTATGGGATGGGCACAAAAAATAAAAAAAATGAAGCCTAATTATATGCAAACTGCATTTACTGTTATATTCATATTTTTTGTATTCTCTAAACTTGGCACTTTGATCTGATATTCTGACCCAACAACAAGAGCAGTCATTATTATCATTCTTTGTTCAAACAGGAACTTGTTTTGCTAAGCATGGAAGTTTTATTTATTTGCAAACGTTTTGGTGCAGATAGTAAAAAAGGGAAATTAATCTGTAATTAACCCCTTCACTGCTAGTACGTTTTGCTATGGCCTATGCTGAGAAAATTTTCAGAAAAACAAGAAAAACACGCCAATGATTTTAATTTGCTTATATTTCAAAAAGTACTGAAGATAAGTGCATAAAAGTATATATCAAATGAAAGGAAAATGAACCAAGATTTTGTTTTTGATACTCACATGTTCAAATAATGAGTCAATCTGACAGAAAAATTCCATCAAATGCATTAATAAAAAAAATTGGGACTGTCATTCCATCATGTAGGTGCTACAATATCAACCAGGTTATCAACCTGTCTTTCTTGTGACTATTGTGATCAACCACACACACTGTCAAGGCTGAGCAACAGTGTCCAGGTGCATAAGACTCCAACACAGTCCACACAAAGAATGAAAAGGGTGTACTCACCCAGGATCTACCGCCAGTAAAAACGCTGTGTGGGGTACTTGCAGAAACAGTCTTCAAGACACAGTGCTGGTTTGCTGGGGCAGTCTGGGCAGTAGAACCCCACATCCTTTCTTTGTCCTTTCTTCCAGCAGACTGCACCTCCTTTGTGGCCAGGCTTTCTGTGGGGTAGGTGGGATGAAGTGTCATCCACACAAGACAAACAGCGTGGTCATCTTTAGCAGTGTCTTGGTCACC